>NC_082403.1:5456678-5483801 GCF_031168955.1 Gadus macrocephalus
GGGTTACGGGCGCCTTACGTCCTTGCGGACCCTCCTTGCGTCCAACGCAAGGGCCTGACTTGCGCCTCCCAAATATTGTAACCTTCCGTGCTTGGCCTGTTAACTAAAACCCGACGCAGAACCATAAAGGTTCACGACTGCGTCGGAGCGTCTGCGTGGTTATTGCGTTGCGGGAAGGTGGAACAATCACCCCCTAAGTTCCTCAATAACCACAGCAATAAAAAAGGGCAAAAAAAAGAACCACAACGGAAAGGTTCCTCCTCTTTGGTCGCGTTGTTGCGATGTGGCGTCTGTGTTGAGTGGAGAGCCACCAGGCAGGGACCTGAGCCACCAGGCAGGGACCTGAGCCACCAGGCAGGGACCTGAGCCACCAGGCAGGGACCTGAGCCACCAGGAAGAGACCTGAGCCACCAGGAAGAGACCTGAGCCACCAGGCAGGGACCTGATCCACCAGGCAGAGAGACCTGAACCACAAGGCAGGGACCTGAACCACCAGGAAGAGACCTGAGCCACCAGGCAGGGACCTGAGCCACCAGGCAGAGAGACCTGAACCACAAGGCAGGGACCTGAGCCACCAGGCAGAGAGACCTGAACCACAAGGCAGGGATCTGAACCACCAGGAAGAGACCTGAGCCACCAGGCAGGGACCTGAACCACCAGGCAGGGACCTGAGCCACCAGGCAGAGACCTGAGCCACAAGGCAGAGAGACCTGAGCCACCAGGCAGAGAGACCTGAGCCACCAGGCAGAGACCTGAGCCACCAGGCAGAGACCTGAGCCACCAGGCAGGGACCTGAGCCACCAGGAAGAGACCTGAGCCACCAGGCAGGGACCTGATCCACCAGGCAGAGAGACCTGAACCACAAGGCAGGGACCTGAACCACCAGGAAGAGACCTGAGCCACCAGGCAGGGACCTGAACCACCAGGAAGAGACCTGAGCCACCAGGCAGGGACCTGATCCACCAGGAAGAGACCTGATCCACCAGGCAGGGACCTGATCCACCAGGCAGAGAGACCTGAACCACAAGGCAGGGACCTGAACCACCAGGAAGAGACCTGAGCCACCAGGCAGGGACCTGAACCACCAGGAAGAGACCTGATCCACCAGGCAGAGAGACCTGATCCACCAGGCAGAGAGACCTGAGCCACCAGGCAGAGAGACCTGAGCCACCAGGCAGAGAGACCTGAGCCACCAGGAAGAGACCTGAGCCACCAGGCAGGGACCTGAACCACCAGGCAGAGAGACCTGAGCCACCAGGAAGAGACCTGAGCCACCAGGCAGAGACCTGAGCCACCAGGCAGGGACCTGAGCCACCAGGCAGAGACCTGAGCCACCAGGCAGAGAGACCTGAGCCACCAGGCAGAGACCTGAGCCACCAGGCAGAGACCTGAGCCACCAGGCAGAGACCTGAGCCACCAGGCAGGGACCTGAGCCACCAGGCAGAGACCTGAGCCACCAGGCAGGGACCTGAGCCACCAGGCAGAGACCTGAGCCACCAGGCAGAGACCTGAGCCACCAGGCAGAGAGACCTGAGCCACCAGGCAGAGAGACCTGAGCCACCAGGCAGAGAGACCTGAGCCACCAGGCAGAGAGACCTGAGCCACCAGGCAGAGACCTGAGCCACCAGGAAGAGACCTGAGCCTGCAACAGCAAATCTGTCGCCGCTCGAGGTGTCCAATTATCCGTCGACGGCATTACTGGGAATTCTCCGGTCCCCCGTGTGTGAGGTGTGAGGTGTGAGGTGTATGTAACGTGTGTGCGTGGATGCTTGTCTCAGCGGGTTGGGGGTTGTCGGTGTGTGGGGGAGGAGGGGGAGGAGGGGGAGGGGGGAGGAGGGGGAGGAGGGGGAGGGGGGGGGGGGGGGGGGGGGGGGTAGTCGTTGTGTTTGTGATCTCGACTCGTCCTCAGCACACAGTGGGGGGGGGTGTAGAGAGAGGGGGGGGGGGGGGGGGGGGGGGGTGGAGGTAGAGGTGTCGGTTAACCTCACTCTAACGAGAGTGGGTGAAATGTAAAGTCGGCATGACCTCCAACGCCTCTCTCTCCCTTCTTATGTCTCTCTTCCTCTCTCCCTGTTGCTCCCTCTCCCACTCGCAGTTGCTCTCTCTCCCACTCTCTCTACCTCTCTCTCTACCTCTCTCTCTCTCTCGCTCTCTCTCTCTCTCTCTCTCTCTCTCTCTCTCTCTCTCTCTACCTCTCTCTCTCTCTCTCTACCTCTCTCTCTCTCCCACTCTCTCTACCTCTCTCTCTCTCTCTCTCTCTCTCTCTCTCTCTCTCTCTCTCTCTCTCTCTCTCTCTCTCTCTCTCTTTTGTGGGCGTTATTTAATATCACCCAATACTCATATAACTGGGGAGGGGAGGGGAGGGGAGGGGGGAGGGTGGGCATCGGTCGGCATGAAAAGACAAAAGACAGAGAATGGTACAAGCCATTATGTTTTTTCTTTTTTACAACCTGTGTCCCTTTTCCAACCCCCCTCCCCCTGTCCACTGTCTCCAGGGTCGCCTGTTACTGTCTCGCCATGTAACACTTAGCAGGTTAATCCTTACAACCCCCTCTCCTCTCGCTGAACAATACACAGCATTTTATCAACTCTGGACGTGACGGACGTAGAGGAAGACAGAGGAGAGGGGGCAGTCTGTTGGACAAAGGAGGCTGGCGTGGAAACCCTCCAAGAGGAAATGGACATGTAATCCCTTTATTAATGCCTTGTTTGTGTTGTCATTTTATCCTCATGGATATCGTATATGGCCCATGTGAGATAAGATGATCTTTAGCGATCCAAGATAGAGGAATACAGTGTCATATCAAATGGTACAAGGATAAGTCATAAAGACAAACAAATTAACTAATAAAAACAACATTATGATAAGGTAACGTCGGATCTGAAATTAAATTTTGCAGTTGAGTCGTGTGAATTCCTTCCGTCAGCTTTGTTTTGGTACTTTGTGCCAAACATTGAGATGATTCAGATAAATCATATTTTATTCTTGGTCTCTGGGCTCAGTTCCATTTCCCAACAAGGAAGCTTTTTCTAAACGACAAGGAGGCGAAACAAAGTGACAACCGGAGAATGCATTTTCTCTTAGTCAGCCTTGTCTAGCATTGTGTGGAACAGATGTGATAACAATCGGCTAATTCTCCCTCCACTGAAGGGAACTCCTCTGGGTTTATTTGTCCATCATACAATATATTAACATTCAATCTTTCAACACAAATTTGGTCTGTTTTCTCCCTCTCCCTCTCTCTCTCTCTCTCTCTCTCTCGCTCTCTCTCTCTCGCTCTCCTCTCTCTCTCGCGCTCTCTCTCTCTCTCTCTCTCTCTCTCTCTCCTCTCGCTCTCTCGCTCTCTCTCTCTCTCTCTCCTCTGTTCAAGCTGCCCGGTGCCCCCGCCAACACACACACACACACACACACACACACACACACACACACACACACACACACAAGCACACCGTTATTGATTAATCAAGTATGTTTTGTGACATGTATGCTTAAATAGCCACAGGGAGCCGAATCTGAATGTAATCATAAGTCCCACACTGTGTTTAAGAGTTAAAGGCGCAGCCCGTACAGTATGGTTATGGTTAGGGCTCTGTGATGAGGCAGTGGAAGGGTGCCATGGTCATTTACCGTCGTAACGCTCCCAGTGAGAGCCCGCTAGCATATTAACTGTTCCACCCACAACATTATGGAAAACCAAAATGGTGTCTGCCTCCATTAGGGAAGTGTGGATAAAGCTGCCAAAACAGATAAAGATAAGACAAGATACAACACTTTATTAATACCAGTAGTCCGAGGTGACTTTCCAGCAGCAAGAGAACGAAGAGATAGTAAAACTAAGGATAAGAACGAAGTCTGCAATATATAAATATATATATATATATACACTCAATGTAAGTAGCTTTGAATCAAAGTGTCAGTTAAATGACTACATGCAAATCTAAAGTGTACACTTAATTGCTTCTAACAACAGTGGTTGCCTTGAATTCACAAACCAAAAGTCTTCTTACAGTTCTCACAGTTCAACACATGATAAAGAGGGAAGGTGTTTAAGTGGTGGTTTGAGCCGTTTATTCACAGCGCTTGTCTTGAACTTAACAGGGTGGGGTTGTTGTGATATGCGCCCCCCGCAGCGTGCAAACTGCTGGAAACTGAAGAAGAAGAAGAAGATATTTGCCCCTCAGATGCTAACTATCGATTCATGATAGTGTCAGGTTCAGCAGGGGGCCCCAGGAGTACTTTGCCCCCCCTGTGTCCCCCCTGAGAGATGGGGGGGGGGGGGGGGGGGGGGGGTCAACGGCCAGATATTCACAGCTTGCTCCCTCTCCAGATATCACCCAGGACCTAGCCTCCAGGTGGCAGCCAGGAGAGGAACTCACATGTTAAAGGTGAGAAAGGTGGACAGAAGGTGAACCTTAAAGCCCAAAGAAGAGAGGGCATTACAGAACCCGACGAGGAGACCTCCATGGGGACCATGAACCCGTGCCATTGGTGTCCTCCTGCCCGAGGCTGGGCCACAGACTTTAGATTTGGATGTGAGTTGTTGTATCGAAACAACCTGTAGGGTAGGGTCGTAGCTGTAGGGTCGGGGCTAACCCTAGCCATAACAAACTAGCATAAACCCCGGTTAAACTAGCGTAAACCGCAGTAGGTTAAACATCATGATAGCTGCTAGCTTGCTAGCGGCAATGGTATGGATTCTGTATACATGGGCAAGCGGCACAATTTAATAGAGGCACTGCGTAAATACCATGTCATGCACAAGTCTTGCTTTGGATTTATCGACCCGTCCGCTATTGATCGGGCTGTCTTTGTCCGTGCACTCATCGGAGAGTTCAGAGCTTTGATCGTCGGGAGTGTTATGCTAAATCTACATCAAACGTGGAGGGGGAATCGATAGCCCTAGCCAGCTACAGGGATGATAATGAAATCAGTATGATTGCTGGGACTCTGGTGATTATGGTCTGGCTCTCTGGTGCCCAGGCGACAAGGGTTAGCCCTCCATTGTAGCATATGGGGCCACTCTAGGGGTCTTTGGGATGGTGTGAAGAAAGCCCCCTTGCATAGAATGTGAATTAGGTCAACTATGTGGAATTAGTGATCGGGGAAAATATTGATGACAATTATTAACGCTTTTATGGAGGGTTTTTATAGGTGGTTTTTTTTCAAGATGATTTTCATATGAAAGATTGAACATACAATTAATAGGGCCTGTTTTTTAATTTATGTTCTGTTGTCCCTCTGCATTCCTCCTATTTGATATAAATGCACAGTTCTGAAAGATTGACAAGTAGACTAATTGTGGTTTTATATAGTGTGTATCTAGTGGTTGCCACTTAAAAAAGCATATTTACCTCTGCAAATTTTTTGGGAATAGCCTTTTTTTTTGTTTATCCACTCCACGGTATTTCGAGATTTGAGATGGTTGAAATTGCAATGTTGCCTGGTGCATATTTGTTATAAATTAAAATACACCTAGTTTAAAAGCTGTCTATAAACATAAGTACAGACATAAGGCATTTGGCTGATGCATTCGAAAGCACGTGTCCGTTCACCTCATCAGTTTATGCAACAAAAAAAATCATTCCAAACCTTACAATCTGGATTTTATATTTGATATTTTCGTGTGTAAGAAAAATATTGTGGTGGAAAGACGTCATTAAAAAACACGTTTGGCAAGGGACCGAGTGAAAAGGGTTGATTCCATGCCCTTTTCACTCGGTCCCTTGCCAAACGTGGTTTGAAGTTGCCGCTGAGCGGCGCGGCCCCTGATAGGCCGGTGCTCGGGAAGAAAGAAGCTCGCCTCGCTCAGTACAGCCCTGCCGCTGGAGAGTTCACTCGTCGTCTGCAAGCTCCAGCCCAAAAAATCGTCACATCGAACCCTTTTTTTATTTTATTTATTCGGTTCTCGGTCGAAACCTCACCTCGGAACAAGATGTGACTCCATGCACGACGTGTCGATATCGTGTAGAACATTAATGTCGTGCGAAAGAGCCGGGAGAAGCCGAGGCTGTTTTTTTTTTTTGCGAATGGAAGTTATTGTTGTGAATTGTTTTGACTATGTTCTGCCGAAGTGAGTTTGGCTTCAGTGAGTCTCTGCTCGAGGTCCACCCTTAAACCTGGAGTTTATCTACGAGTATTCGAGGGGGAACCGCCGAACCGGGGGATTGTGTTTGAGAAAAAAAAAAAAGGGCAGCGAGCTGTACGGCAGACCCGGGGATTTAAATCGTCATTTGGTGCGCTGCTGCTGCTGCTCCGGGAGAGGCGAGAGTCGGAAGATAGCGATTCATGTGGCCATTCTTTTTATAGCGAAACATTTTGGATTGCATGATGAGCAAAGAACGACCTAAGAGGAACATCATTCAAAAGAAATACGTAAGTAGAAACGCGTGTCTGCCTCATGGTTATGGGCATGTATGTGGCTATTTAAGTTTGCGTTTGATCGCTGTTTTCACGAAAATGCATAAACTTTCATTGCGGACGGACGGCCACCGTGCGCGCCTATGCTGAATTCGGGTCAAACTGCCCTTTATAAGATGCTTAAGTTTTCCAGTGTTTTAACAAAAGAGTAACGTGCTTTTTTTTTTTAAAGAGACAGCAATATTTATTCAGCGTCGACGTCGTGAGGGTTTCCTCGACATCGGACATTTTTTTGGGAACATTGAGTGTTGTGCTGAATGGGTTCGCTCGTTTCCATGCCCCCGGTGGGACACGTTATCCCGACGTAGCTCTGGCATAAAGAGGAATCTAGTGATTGACTTGGTTAATTGTTCTCAGAATGGCTTTGTGTGTACCCGGTGCTTCTGTTCAGAACCGTAGAGGCGATCCCTGTCTGCCATGGCTCAGCTATTCCGGGTTCCCTTTCGTCCCATACCGTGCACCGTCTCGCCTCAACTCTATCCGTTACCATAATAAATGATCGGCTTTATATACCATCGTAATTATTTAAATGGACAGAGAACACAGAGTTTGTGTGGTCCTGCAGCATGTTAACTGTGACCGCGTATGGACGCCGACACCATTGGTGGGTGGGTTGCGTGGCTCTTTAATTCGCTCCGTAAGGGTAGGAAGGGGGGCACGCAATTCAACATATCCGCTTGGTTTACTAGAGATGAAGAAGTGACACTTTGATCGGCGTCGGTAGCCTCTGCCGTCTTGTGTTTCTAATGTAAAAGAAGTCGATCGGAGTCTCTGTCGTGTGTGCCTCGTGTTGCACGTCGCCGTGTGACCTCTGTGTGCACGAATGGAAGATACTGCTGCAGTCGGGGAGAGTCCGCTGAGGCATAATGCACTGTTTTGTAATGCTCCGGGGGTTTGGCTTTCCAGCGTTTGGGTGCTAAATAGCCTACTAACGAATGCAAACGCTGAACGGTTATTTGTAAAGGCGTGCAGGGTGGTTTTAAGATGATGCAATTGTCTTAAGATTGTTCAGTCGCATTGCAGGGGCGCTTCATGTATGAAGCGATGGCAAGAAGCAACCATTTTCTCTTGCCAAGTAGGCCGAACACCGGCGAATTTATAAGGAAGGGGCTCCACATATGATAGTCACATCGCGATTCGATCGTAGTCATGGTTTCGACAATGGCGGCTGGGATTCAGTCGCCATCCATGCGTCTCGGTATTCAGCCGAGGCTGAAAGTAATCCCACGTTTCAGCATCTTTTTTTGTTTTGTTGTACAACGCAAGTTACACTGAATCGCTTCAGTCCAGACCGCACGCGTGCCCTTGGTGGGTCTAAGTTTGTAGCACTTTGTGACGTTTGATCCACACTGTCAAATGAATGATCGCCGTGGCAACACAACGGACACATTGTTGCGTTTAATTGCACATCAGGCCTATCATGTCTGGGAACGCATCCGAGCCGGAGTCACGCGAGTCCCTCCCCTCCCCCAAACGGCAAAATTTGCAGAGCCTCCAAACTAAAGCTGGCCGCCGGGCGCTCCAGTGATTCAGCAGACACGGCGAGCGTGGCCCTGTGGTCGCTGTGTATGTCCATTTAATGTCTGGAGCAAATGGCCCATTGCAACAGGTCGAGTTGCAAAATGTAACTTTTTCACTGTGTACATTGAAGCGCATGCATTGGTTTGTTATGATGCAGGACCCCTCCCTCACAGGAACAGATTTCGATGTTCGTGCATTAGTTATGTATGCCGTATTAGCCATGCTCATTACTTGGAGGGTGGATGGGTTGGTTGAAGCAGCCAGAGTACTGCTCGATGTGCTGCACACGCACGCATCTCGATGCCGCTTCCTGAAACAAAGACATTGCAGGACAATCGGCACCAATTTCCCACAATTTACTGACAACCACTCATGGGCATGAGTAATATTGCACACATCGCTACTGAAGACCCCCGTTGTTTATTTTGTATTGTTTGGTTGGACACAAACGCCGCTAGCCGCCCTCCGGTCTTGACTTATTCTCAATTAGATGCGGACACATGATGTCAGCTGACATTATTATGACTAGTTGCTACAATGGCCTCCCGTCGAATACAAACCCAGCATTTACCACTCGTTATCTGACGTGTGTCTGTGTCTATTTGTGTGTGTGTGTGGGGGGGTGAAACATCTGCCAGTGTTTTTTTTCTTTCTTTCTTTCTCCCCCTCTATTTATTTTCCTGACTGCTTCGACCAATCGGTGACCACAGATGAAAAAACAATAACAACCTGAGGGAGTTCAGTTTCTCACATACACACAGGGACACACACTCACACACAGCTTTGTGACTGTTGGGACCCTCTACTGACTATACCCTCATTTCCCCTCCCCCCACCTTAATTAGCGTAGGACAATTATACATGCTTGGCTAAACCATTTCCCCAGAAACAAGCGGGTTAGTTGTTACACCCCCACCCAAACCCACCCAAACCCACCCCTCCCGGATACACATAACAAATGCACACTATCTGCAAATGTTATTAAAATTCGGCAGTCATTAAAAGAAGAGGAGAATGGGGGGGGGGGGGGGGGGGTTGGGTGCTTGATACACAAGCAAACAAGGCATCGCAATTAGCCTTTCCTCCACGTTTGATAGGAGCCAACATGAGCGGGATGCGCGGTGCGATGGAAGCCGTGCTGTTTCAGGGCCCTTTAGTTTCCCAGAATGCACCGTCATTAACGCACAAATTGACCCAACATTTCAGGCACAAGCACGCACTTCCTTGTCTCTCTCGCCCCGTGCCTGTCTCGTCCTCTCTCTACCCCCTCCCCCCCCCCCCCCCCTTCGCTCACCGACCTTCCTCATTATCTTTAAATGAAACCCTCAATGGTTCACATGAAAATGTAATACGATGTGTTACACACCGACCTCTGTCCTCCCTGTGTTCACGGCGAGCTCCGAGGCCCGCGGAGTCGCAGCCCGCCGTCGTTGTTGTGTTACAAGCGGACCGGGCCGGCGGTAGCGTCGTGGTACCCAGTGGTGGTTCTGTCCAGCACACCGTGGGGGTGGGTTAACCAAGATAGAGGGGGAGCGAGAGACTCTGGACCGCATGGCAGAGTGCAGCGCTGTGCTGGCCAGGGCCATTTTGTGCCTCGTCGGCTCTTCCTGCCGGGCCCAGCTGGAGCTGTAGCTCTTGCATTCAAAGGAGGTGTGTGTGTGTGTGTATGTGTGTGCGTGCATGTGTGTGCACTTTATTTTTTTTTGTGTGTGGGACAAGCACAGCTGCTGCAGGGGCCTTTACAAATGTAAAGAGGCTGTCAGTGTTTGTTTCATCAGGCACACAACTGATGAGGGCCAAGCTGGAAGTGTGTGTGTGTGTGTGTGTGTGTGTGTGTGTGTGTGTGTGTGTGTGTGTGTGTGTGTGTGTGTGTGTGTGTGTGTGTGTGTGTGTGTGTGTGTGTGTGTGTGTGTGTGTGTGTGTGTGTCCAAAATAGAGAGGGGGTTCACTGGCACAGACCCTCCCCCCCTTGTTTCTCTCTCTCATACGCTCTCTTTCCCCCCCCCAACTCTGTCTCTCCCCTACTGGCTTTTCTCTCTATCCCCAAATCTCTTTCTCTCCACACACACTCCCCTGCCCCCTCTCGCCCGTTTCTGTGGGCTGTCCAAGTGTAGGGGGGGCCCCCAGCACGGGCCCCTGAAGAGTGAGGGGTCGCGGGGTTATTTTCTCCACCGTGCCCCGGCTTCTACGCGCTTCATTTAACCTTATGTTTCAATGCAAATGCTCCTTCACGCCCGCCCCGACCCCCCCCCCCCCCCCCCCCCTCACGTGCACAACATGCCAGGGGCCGCCGACAACGATGCGGTCGCCGCGTGGCCTCCCCATCGCTATGGCGACGGAGCGTAATGCGGTGCTAACTCTGCGTTTTATAACGGCCGGTTTGTTTAGCTTTGTGTGTCAGGTGACTGCGGTGTGCCGCACGGTTGTGTTTACTTTCCACTAGTAAACGCATTTAGATTAAACAGGCAATTAAATGGCCAAACAGAAAGTGAATCAAATAGTTTGTGGCATGTTTTTAAATGAATAAGTAACTAGGGACACACCTTTTCCTTGTTTCGGTAGCTGCCGTGCTCATGACTAATATAGGCTACCTATTCAATGCCCGGTTACCATGACGCCAGCTGATGATAACCCTGCTTTGAATATCCACACCTGATGCCACCAACACCTCGCCCCCCGTCTCTTTGAAGCCTTTCAGGAATTGGAAGAACAGGCTTTTGTTATCGTTGGGGTTTTTAATGGCACCACCAACTAACTACTAACTAACCAGCAGATCACGACAGGCACCCAGCTGTAGTCAATGGTTCGAGTCCCACTACGGCCACCTGCTGAGATGATATCTCCCCCCAGTGTTGTGAGACACTTTGGATAAACTCTTCCACCGACCGGCATATATTATATTAACCGCTGCCGAGCGCCGGCTGTAAAACATTTGGTTAACTTTGCATCACATTGTTTGTTCAAATTTCAAGTCGGTTCTCACAAACTGCCTCCCAGGGTCTGGAGGTCCTTGCGTAGAGCAAGGGCCCGACCTCCCTGACTCCCTCACGCTCCCCCCCCCCCCCCAGTGCCACATACACAGCCAGGGTCGGTCTGGCGGTCTGGCGATCTTTTTTTGAATCCAGCCTTATTTAAGCGCGCATTGCATTAAATCTGTGGGTGTGCAGTGAATGGGGTTTTCTGTTCCCTCTCGCTACGCCGAACAAGCCGCTCTTTGCCAGGGGAGTTTACGGCATCATTACTGGCACTCTGAACCGTTGACTTCAATTTGGGTTCATCATCAGGTGCTGGGCTCTTGTTCGCCAGCAGTGATCACCCACACGGCTCTCTCTCCCCTTGCCTCTCCACCTACATTCTTCTGCTCTCTCCACCTCCACTCCTTTAGCGGATGGTGATGTTAGCTCAGGTAGACACACACACATACACACGCACACACCCGCATGCACGCAAACGTTTGTTATGCAACGCAACCTTTTCCCCTTATCGGCTGTGGGCATTGTGCACACACTCTGAACTGGTACCCACCGTCTGCCTTTGTTTCTCTCTCACCAACATTCTCTCTCTATCTCCCTCTGTCTCACATATATAACCACACACCTACAGTCAATATGTGGGGAACTTTGTGGCCTTTGTGAGAAATAAGCCATACGTTGCTTCTCTAGCGAGGGCTGTGTCGTAGCATGGGGTGTGACTGTGTGTGGAGTGCAGGTGTGTTTTACATTGCGTAAATCTCCTGCGATTCTTCATGGTTGCACCAAGTGTGTTTGTGTGTCACGGACACCGCGTGCATTCTGCTCTGTGATTTACGTCTCCTGGGGTTCGGAAGAGAGTGTGTGTGTGTGTGTGTGTGTGTGTCCTTAAGGATCCCTGTGTAGCCGAATCAACACTTCCACTCTGTTCTCGGCTCCATCCTCACAGGCTGTACGGGAACCCATGGAAAAAAACGGAAAGAAAACTATTTGGGTCCCCAATTTATTTTTTTCCTCCCCCGTTATCGCTCCATGGAGGAGATTAAATCCAGCAGGTACTTTCAAAGATATACCCTTTTGGGTCTTTTCTCCCCCCCCCCCCCCCCCTCCTAACAGTCTTACTTATTACAAAACATCCATTCTTTCTGGCTGACCCCTGGTCCTGGCTGTCTCTAAGCCCCTCAGTGCCGTGCCTTGTTGTTGTTATGGTGGTTGTGTTGTGCTGCTGAGCTATGGTAGCGTGAGACCCGCGCATTCCCTCTATTGTGAACAACACGCGTTGGTCCAACACGCTTCACTTTGTCATCCTGTGGTCAATATCTGTCTGTCTGACCCCCCCCCCCCCCCCCCCCCTCAATGTCACACCACCGACCTGAGAATTGATCCTCAGCAACCACAGAGCACGGTGGGACAGGGGATGGGGTCCAAGTCTCTATGGATCTGTTATTACCCCCCCCCCCCCGTGTGCTCGGTGGCTGTCGGGACGTCACTTTGTACCCCTGCCAGAGGGGGCCGGTGGAAGATGGGTCAGAGTCTCTTGGGAAGTAGTTTCAGAATCAGATCTCGTTGCTGGGGGGGGGGGCTCAGAGAGGTCCTACCCCCAACATTTCAAAGATTGGCTTTCGCTACTGTGGTACGGTTGTGTTGGTTTCTACAGGAAACGGTTGTCATTCGCAAACGCTTGTGGCGTGTTCCCACGACCCACCCGCCGAGCGGCGGGAACAGGAGTGGGGTGTCGTGATTCGAGGCAGTCGTCGAGTAGTTCTGCGTACTGAAGGAACGGGCAGGCGTTCCCCCTCCCCCGTACATGGCCCTGACTGGCAAGCGAGCGAGGAGTGAAAGGGGAACAGCAGTTTGGATATCTAGATATGTGTCAGCGTTTCGTCGGCGTGGACCACCGACACAGACGTTCACAAGATGCAAACCACCGCTGTGCGATCCGCTCGTCTCAGAATGCAGAATCCCCTTTTTTTTTTTCCTGGTGCTGTTTCCCCCCTCCCTGCTGGTTTCTTTCTCCCTCCCTCCCTCCCTCCCTCCCTCCCTCCCCCTGAATCGACTCTCTTGCTGCCATTACTCAGCGTCACGGCGACGCGGAGCTCGCACCCTTCAGCGGGGTGGCGGCAGTTACCACTGGTTACCGTTGAACGGCCATGTTTACTCTCTGCTGTGCTATCCCCCCCCCCCCCCCCCCCTCCAGCTGTTTTCAGCTGGGGGGGTGGAGGGTGTTGTGTGGTTGTGTTATTATTTACTCGGTAACACCTCCAGACTCCTCAGAGACACGCCAAAGCCTTCGCCTGCCTTTGCTTCTTCCTTCCACGCTGCTCCTCTCCTTCGGCCCCCGAGCCAGCCAACTCCTCTTCCTCTCTCCCTCCCTCCATCCCTCTCTCTGCCTCCCTCTCTCTCTCTCTCTCTCTCTCTCCCCCCCTGTTTTGTTTTGGGGTTGTTTTTCACTGTGTGTTTGCCAAGGGAAACTCTGGAATCCTCTCTGGTCTGATACTACACAGCTGTGTGAATACTGCTCTCTCTCTCTCTCTCTCTTGCTCTCTCTCTCCCACCCCCTACTTGGTGTGTGTGTGTGTGTGTCTGCAATTGAGCAGATTATAAGCGGCTTAAAGGGCCCTCTTGTGATTATTCAAATGGTTGTCTGCGTGATGTAGGTCTGCTGGCCTGACGTAACCTACATGTGTTTGTGTGGAAATGTAAACAGTCCTCCGATGTATCAGCTACATCAGTGCCTTTTTGTGAACCCACAATCTTTCCTCGGCCCGTGTTTTTGTAACGCTCCGCATTTGATTTCTCCCAGGCCTCACAGCAGGGAGCCTGGAGTGTTTTAGTAAAAAGCCAGGAATGGATGCCAGACTCTGGGTTGAATATCAGGCCAGCGTCTCTTGACTGGGAGAGCGAACCTGACGAGGCCCCAAGAGCTAAAACAGGTCAGGTTAGCAGCTCTGAATGTGGTACATTAACGTAAAGCTACCGTTGTCGCAGAACAACGATAAACGACACGAACCGATGGACACAAAAAGTCAGCGACTGTATTGGAATTCACGCAATGTATACTGCTTAAAAGCTACACGTCGCAGGAGAAGTGTATCCTCCTCTACCAATATACAGCCATGATCCCACCGGAAAATGTGTCTTTCAGCTGCGGGCTAGATTGAAATTGAAATACTGAAGAGGCTGGTTGGCATGTGATGCAGCCTTCCACTCTACCTTTCACCACACGTCCGTGTTCAGGTGCTGGGCGGAGACGAGGCCTCCCCTAGCCAGATTGACTGCACCGCCAATCAATAGTCAGTCGCCCGGGCACTGTGTACACACGCACCTTTATAACTCTCTTGCCACGGTTACCACGGTGACCGTAGAACACGTGCGCCCGTGCACGTGCACACACACACCCGTTTGCGTGCCATAAGTGTGGAGTTGATGCTGGGAGGGGGAGGGGGGGGGGGCTATGCCAGGGACCCTGTTGCTATGGCAACCGACACTGTACTTTTTATTTTATTAAATCCTCCCCCCCTCCCTTCACTCCTCGAAATGCTCAAAGATCCCCTCAATGGCGTGAAAGTATGTTGAACCTTGAGTATCAACCTGGATGCGTGGGAGTTATTACCGCGGTCCATTCAGTCGCAGGAACGAAGAGGTACGCGGCGCTCGCCGTCTGGGCCGCTCGGGTCAGCCTCGGCGATGCTCAGTCGCTGACTCTGCCGTTGTCTCCCTAAGAGAAATAAGATGATGTTCTATAGCTCCCTTAATGTTCCTCGAGCTGTCACCCTGGGTCAGTGTTTCAGCCTGCAGTTTATAGCTCTCTCATCTGTTTCTGTTCTGCTTTGCCGTTGCTGGTGGCACTCAATCTTTTTTCAAACCACACTCGGCTCGGTTGTTTCTTTTTAACGCTGTGACACGGCTCATTATTTAAAGACTGTTCAGTTTCCTGGAGGACGAGGTTTGCCAAATGATCTACAGATTATACAATCGTAGCCACCCAGCGCCTAATTTAAAGGGCAAGGAACAGATTCGGTTGAACTGTAGACCAACCGACCTCATACGACTCGGCCTTTTTAATGTTTAAAGCGGTTTGGTTTGAGTCACTCGCACACTCGAGTCACGTGACCAAACAACACGCGGTTATGACTCGGTCGGTGGGCATCGGGGATTCAGCGGGCGAGAGATAATATCCCCCCACTGCCATCTACGAAACCTCAGCCGATATATAAACGACAATAAAACGCGCGCGTTCCGCACAATAGACCCCCGCTAGACCCCGGTGTAAGCGCTCACTCTGCTCTCTCCCCCCGCGCCACACGCTCCGGAGTGGCGCTAACTTAATTTATTTAGCTTCCCACCACCCATGCTCCCCCCCGCCTGCCCAATTACCAGCTGTAGCTCTGCACCGGGTGCCTCTCTCTCTCCCTCCCTCCCTCTCTCTCTCTCCGTACCCGTCTCTTGCTGTCCCTCACACGCCCTCGCACTCTCTCTCTCTCTCGCTATCTCTCACGGTTTCGCTCCCCCAGCGTTCGCCTTCAGTCTCTCGCTCGATTGTGATCTCGCTTTCGACCGCTCTTCCTCACTCTCTCTGATAGTCTCTCGGTCTCTCTCTCTCTCTCTCTCCCTCTCCTCCGTCCCGACCCCGCCCACACTCTTCTGTAGTGTAGTTGCTGCTCCGAGCTGCCCCCCCCCCCCCCCCCCCCCCCCCCTCCCCCGGACGCCACATTAAACGGCCCTCATGCATCACCTTCATTCTTCAGCCATGCCATTAGTCCCCCCCGCCACTGTTCCCTCTCTCTCGTTGTCTCCCCCCCCCCCCCCCCCTTGTTTCTCTTTCTCTGTTGCTGTGCCCTGTCTCTTCCCTTCCTGGGCCCCGTGTGTGTGTGTGTGTGTGTGTGTGTGTGTGTGTGTGTGTGTGTGTGTGTGTGTGTGTGTGTGTGTGTGTGTGTGTGTGTGTGTGTGTGTGTGTGTGTGTGTGTGTGTGTGTGTGTGTGTGTGTGTGTGTGTGTGTGTACAGTGTTGGAAACAGGGATCCCAAGCGCCGGAGAGGTGAAAATCATTTTGTAATTGCCTTCTTTTCTTTTTTCTTCCGCACCAGCAGTTGTGCTCTAGAATGGACTCCCAGGATTACTCTCCAAGTCCCTTAAATCCTGGCTTTGTTTCACACACACGCACGCCTGGACGCACACACACACACACACACACACAGCCAGTTTTACGGCCGTAGACACAGAAGAATCCTGAGGTGACCGGGGTCAAGTATACATTGTGTTGTAATATATCAAGAGGCCTGGAACGCAAGCGCCTCTACTTAGCCTTCATTTATCCATTGCTGCTGGGTTATTTAACTTTCACTCTGTATTTTGCAAGGGTAGGTTTTAAGTGTTTATTTATCTTTGGAGAGTATATTTTCGGCAATATTGCGCTATTGTTGGTTTTAAGTGTGTATTTTGGGCTAGTGTGTTTTTTCAGTATTTTGAGCATGAGCAAGTGTAGTTGTTTAGCATGGTGTCGGTTCCCTGCATTTGTAGATTTGTAGCGTGTCTTTAGGTGATGTAGACTTGTCTAAAGTGAAGTTCATGTGCGACGACACTGGCCTGTCCTTCCTGTCAACCGTCAGCCCAGCCCAACGCTGCGGTGTCTAAGCCACCGCACTCTCTGGTAATCTTATCTGCCTGCACAATCTGCATTAAGCCTGGCCTGCAGTCCCTTAACCTCTTCCAGGCCCCCCTTTTGTCTGAGCTCAACACGTTTTCTTTAAAAAGAAAATGGTTTTCTGCTGTTTTTTTATTTTGAACAGCTTAGCTTAAGAAGGCCTGACAGTTGGAATGGGTCAAACTACCAACATTTATTATTTCACCACAAGCCCACACAAACCCTCTTTTTTGCAATAAACTCTTTCTAAGAATTCTGTTTTTCGGAAAAGCACCCTGCTGCGTGGACCTCAAACCCACTTGTGCAACGCCGACTGACGGTTAAATGACCAGGTCATCCCCGTGGTCTACCTCAGTCTAGTCCCTGGCCCTATCAGGGCGTCCACCCTCCTCTCTCGGTCCAACGCCACCCCTAGGCAGACTCTCTCCACTCTGCCGCCTTGCCCCTCTTCTCGACGCGAGCGGTCCAACGCCAGTTGCGCCGAGCCCCGTTACACCCCCCCCCCCCCCCCCCCCCCTCTTACCAACTCCCATTCTCCTCCCACCTCCGCCCACCTCCATCGGCCACTCGATCCCTCGCCCATCCCAGGGCTGCGTTGCCTGGCTGTGCGGACGCCCGGTATGCCGTGGCCGCTGCTGCGGTAATACCCTAATCATTTAGTCTCCGTGCCCGTTGTTCTGGCGACCGCCATCTGGAAAGCCCCCCCCCCCCCCCCACCCCCCCGCTCGCGCTCATTTCGTGAGCGACCGCGGTGGAGCCGGCAGCAGTGATGTTGCTTTGCTGTTGCCCGTTGGGCTGTCTGTCATGTTTACCGGCGTTCATGGAGCTCTCTCTCTGTGTTACGCACACCGCCACTCAATGGCCTGGAGGCTATATATAGCTGTAGAGTTATCGTACTCGTGTCCCGTCTGTGAGTTTGATTATGAATGCTGAGGTAGGACAGGAGCAATACAGAAACTTGTTGGCACTAAGTACTTTGATCTGTGTGGTGGGGTGACATGGCTTAGAAAGTTGTTTTTGAATTTCAAACCTTTTATTGAATTGAGTCATCATTTCACAAGCGAGCAGGTTATGACTGTAGCTTTACAGTAAATGTGGTGCTTTTATATTGTTTATTTTGCAACGCTGCCACTGATACCCCCCCCCCCCCCCCCCCAGGGGAGGATCATGGGAAATGTAGTCCGTCTTAAATGCCTCCCTCCTGCTGCTCTGTTCTCCCTGTAGCCAAACCACCCACGCATGCTGTTTTTTCAATTGTGTTCGCTTGCTTTACCTCCTTCGCAATCGTTTGCTACATCATCATCATCATCATCATCATCGCGGTGGCTTCTAGGCGAAGGGTGCAATCTGCCATTGTCAGAGTAATGGGACATTGATTGAGATGAGCAAAGCTGGCGTTGGCCATTATTCTCCGCCGAGCGGCGTATTGGATGTATGTTACTCCACAAACCACAAACTACACTCGCGCCAACGTTAACTTCACGCCGTACATCACGGGCAATCTTCTCTTCATTTCAACCTAGCGTTTTTAAATGTCCGACGTGGCAGAGAGCTCGACACCCTTTAACATCGCCGGGTTTAACATCGCCGGGTTTAACATCCCGGGCTTGTCCCAAACGAAGTCTTTTTTCTTATACTTTTTTTAACGTTATTAATTTTTTTTTAAGAATAATGTGCATAAATCTCCCTTCCTCGCGAGGGGAGGGAGGGGGGTGTGTGTGTGTGTGTGTGTGTGTGTGTGTGTGTGTGTGTGTGTGTGTGTGTGTGTGTGTGTGTGTGTGTGTGTGTGTGTGTGTGTGTGTGTGTGTGTGTGTGTGTGTGTGTGTGTGTGTGTGTGTGTGTGTGTGTGTGTGTGTGTGTGGAGAGCTTGGCCGGCGCGCTGCGTGCCATTGGCCCTCTGCGCGGGTGTTTACGGCCGGATCACTCAGCAGAGCCACGGCACCGCGGGAGCGTCTGTCACCCGGTGGCAGGCGCTGCCTCCTCAGCCTGCCCAGAGCTGACGGACTGACCGCAGGCCAGCTGGAGAGGAGGAGGAGGAGGACTGACTCAGGGCAGGACTCACTCTGCGTCTCCCAGCTCCTCTAATGGCCGTAGGAGGGGCTTCTGAGCGCCGTCCGCGCGAGATTGTTTCTCTTTATCCGAGGTCGACGGGGGGACTGTGTTCTCAGTGGGTCGCCGCTCTCTGTAACCCTACATTTTCTTCCCTCCTACCTGATTCTATACCTCTCTTTCTCTCCCTCCTCTCTCTCTCTCTCTCTCCCCCCTGCTCTTTCTTGCTGGCTCTCCCTTCCTTTGGCCTGTAGGTGTTTATCAATGCGGCCATTGTGAGGGCTGAATGAGCAGAGTGGCTCATGAGACCGCAGTGACAATGGGCACATGCCCCCCCCCCCATTCCCCTCTGTAGCCTGGGTGTGTAGCTGGGATTCTGGGTGTGTAGCTGGGACTCTGTGTGTCTGGGGGGTGTTTTGTGTGTGTGTGTGTTTCGTGTGTGTGTGCGCTTGCTTACGAACACTTTGGCTTTCTTCATTCATTTCAGCGACAGGTGTTGCGGTTGAAATAATACCGACCAACGCCTACTCGCAATCCCGACAGGAAAAAATACAACACACACAAAACGCGCCCACACCCCGTCTGCATGGTAACACAACACGGGCGCGTCTTCAATCAATCAGTTATTACCCTAAAACACCAGCGCCGCCTGGAAAACACCTTCCACCTCCGGAGGAGAAAATGGAGGATGTAACCGACACCGGTAATCTTAACAGGAACACAACTGCCCGTTCGGAAACTGCTGAGAGACGCCGGAGATACTGGATACGTCTTCTATTTTTTTTTTTGGTCGTTTTTTTCATTAAAGTTTGAAATATTGTTTCCAAGGCGACGTCTGGCATTTGGGATCAGTAGAGTGAGTGCAGTTCATCATCACACCACCAAAGCGCTGTGCGATGCCCTTTCCCCCTGCCCGAGGTGTTTGTCTCTCCTACCCGGGGTGCAGCCTGATCCCGGGCAGGAAGAACTCTATTCTCTCCCATCATTTTTCTTGTTTTTATTTCGTCTTGTCAAAAGAGAAAAATCTGCCTGCGGGGCAGTTTTATAGTCGAGATAAAAGAAAATGAGCTGCTGGCTCTCCGACTGTTGGGCTGTGGACAAAGGAGTGTTTTGGCGGGCTTGACGCGAGGCAAACGGCACAGAGTTTAGTAAACAAGTGCAAACGGCACACACTGGCTGTGTGTTAATGTTGTCTCAGCGTTTTAGTCTGTCGTGTTTCTGACTCACTCACTCCCACAAGATGGCTGCTATGTGGGCTGCGTCTTTTACTGCTTGGCACCTCCGCCCTCCTGAAGGGACAGGCCTCTTTGTTAGTGCCTCCCTACCACAGGAAGGAGCTGAGGAGGAGGAGGAGGAGGAGGAGAGGGGGGGTCCACATGAATGAACACCCCCCCCCCCCCCGCCTGCCTTTCCTAAACATTAACCTCATGAGGAGAGGAGCGATGGTCTTCATTACTCTGTTGACGGCGAGCTCCGCGGACGCTCCGCTCCTCCCAGAACTAGGTCAGCACCGACCGCCCCCCACTCCAGCTCCAGCTGTTTGCGTACACTCGCAGTGATGACCTCCCCGACGGCCCCCGGGAGAGAGTTTGTTCTGGCGACATAGCTTTTCAGAAAGTGTGTGTGTGTGTGTGTGTGTGTGTGTGTGTCCCCGGCGGTGCTCTGCCTGATGTTGCCGTGAGCAACAGGGTCTCTGCAGTCATGTGTGAGCTGCAGAGAGAGAGAGGAAGGGAGAGACCCCTGGACGTGGACAGGGGAAATATTTGCCTGGGTGGGCGATCGAGAGTCGAGAGTGATTGGCAGAGGAGGGCGAGGCAGCACTGAACGCTGTGGAAAGACTGGCAGATTGAAAAAAAAAAAAAAAAGGAGAAGTCTGCCTCGCTCTCTCTCTCCCTCCCGCTCTCCCTCCCGCTCTCTCTCTCTTTGTATGTCTCCCGTGCTTCATTCACTCTCTCACGCGTTTCACAGCACGCTGCTGTTGTTGGGGAATGGCTCCGTCGCTCCGCCCACTCCCGACCGGCAGCCAATCCACGGCTGCTCCTGCCGCTCACCTGATCCGATTGGCTGGCCCTTGTTGGCTGGTGAATTAAACGGGATTGATGGGTAATCTGGGCGCGGGGGGGGGGGGGGGGGAGGGGGAGAAGGGGAGTGCGGGGCCCCAGAGTAGGGGCAGCAGAAGGGGGCTTAGGCCACCGGGTACTGGGGTCCTGGGTGCTGGGCTAATTCTATTAATTCTATTTCAAATCTATTATCAGCTGTGTTTCCTTTGTTTCCCCCCCCCCCCGCCCCCCCCCCACTCAGTTAGTCCACCTGTCCTCTATCGGCATTCTGTCCCGGTGTACAAGTCACGGCTTCACCTTTTCTGAACAAAGACACTCATCGGACAAAGGGTAACAATAAAATATCTGTTTTTCAGAGTGGTCGGTCGTTTACTTGTGTTGTCGCAATTAAACTGCAACAATGGTGAGGAAGATAAGAAAAAATAACACGCCCCGCCGTGGATCCTGCCAGATTTTAAGCGCCGTCGCTTCGGAGTGTAGGGGGAGGCGACGGGTTCAGGGAGAGGCGCGACAGAGACGGGAGACGGGAGACGCCGGCCCCCCCGGGGACGTCCGCGGGGTCGCACCTCTCCCCCTGGGCATTGTCACGGCTCTAAATGACTAATGGGGGGGGGGGGGGGGGGGAAGTGAAACCAGAGCCGGAGCCCTGCCCGGTAATGAGTGCCAAGCCGAGGGCCCGGGCCCACTGTACGCCGACACAAGAGCCCGATTGTGCGCTTTGTGCCGCCTTGTGAATCTTGGACATCGCTCCTCGCTCGCCCCAGCCAGAGGGAGACGAGAAGTACACGGGTTGGACGAAGTCGTCGTCGTCGTCTTTGTCGTTGTTGTCATTGGAAGGGCCTCTGCTTGTGTCGTTGTTGGTTTGCGTTCCTAAGAGCGGGGGCTTAGGTGATTAGACGCGATGGCGGCCGGGGGCCACGTGGTCTGCGAGCCCGGCTGTAAATGTTCAAACGGGTTGACATGGGGATTTACATATAGCGGGGCGACGCTGGCAATTACCAACGACAAATCTTGTTGTCGTTGTCACGAAGCACCAATGTGTTTCCCTCCCTCTCTCTCTCCCTCTCTCTCCGTCTCTCTTTGGCCGTCTCTCTCGCTCTCCCGTGTGTGTTTTTTAATGTATGAGCTCGCATTGTTTTTCCCTCCCGTGCGTCGCACCGTAAGACGCCGTAATCTCCCCGGCACACACCGTGCTAGGTCCACACGGGGACCAGCGAGCCATCAAAACCGGCGGGCCATGGAGCACCTTTTTAAAGATGGCCATTCGCTTCCCGCTGGGTCAATACAATATTGATTTGTAAGCGTTTCGTTTTGTCAAGAGCACCCCCCCCCTCTCCCCGCTCCGCACCGTACCCTGTCGTCGTACCGGCGTTCGACTAAATAGTTGTCACCGGTGCGTTTTGCAAATCTGTTTTCATATTGTCGGGCGTTTGAGTCGGTGCTCGTAGTAAGGCTTTGTATGGCTGCTGTGAGGGGGATTACCATGTGATGGATTCCTACATATTCATGTTTTAAATGACCCCGACTGCCATAAAAATTGATTCCATTAGCGGTGCTTGCCGTTTCCGCTCTGAGCCGGTTTACCAATTCAAGAGCTCTCCACGTTTTAAAACCCTGATTTCGAGCGTGATTGTTTTTCCTTTTTTTTCTTCTTCTTCCATTGTCTGCCACTCTTGTTCTCTTTGGATAAACGTAGAAATAATTTCAGTCTCTCTGCCAGACGGGCTCTCTCTCTCTCTCTCTTTCTCTCTCTCTCTCTTTCTGTCTTGACATTTCCTTTCTTAGTTTCTTTTCCTGTCCTCTCTGAAACCACTCTCGCTTTCAGCGGCGGCCGTGACCTCCCCTGGAGGCGTCGAACACTCTCGCACACTCACCACAAGGTGAGCCGTAATCCTCCCAGCACCCACTCCCACAGCCACCCACCTCCTGGACCTGCTACCTGAATGGAGGCAGGGCGGAGGGAGGGAGGGAGGGAGGCAGGGAGGCAGGGAGGGAGGGAGGGGAGACGGCTGGGGGCAATGATCCAGCCGCTGAGAATAAGCCCCGGGAAACGCACTGGCCGGCGAGTTAATAATTCAAATCGGCAGGAGGAACCACATCCATGCTCCACCCTCAGGGCCTCCCCGGGAGGCAGGGGGGGGGGGGGGGGGGTCCCCACCTAGCTCAGGTCCTCTGTCTCACTTCAGAACAGCTGCCTGGGCACTTCGTGTTTTGTGGGGGCATTATTATACTGCTGCTGTTAAGCTGGGCATACAGTTTTGACTGTATGTTCTTTTTTCAACTCCTCTTGATTGGAATTTAAACGCAAATCATGCAAAATATTGTGATTTTCCACAGGAATCATTGGCAGTTAGAGTGAAATTACTTGGGGGGGGGGGGGGGGATTTGCATTTAACCATCAACAACATTTTATGGGACGATAACGTGTACAGCATTCGGAACGCGCATGTGAAGTGAGTTATGTCTCAACATAAGAAGTGCATTAAGCCGTACAATTACATAATGTTTAATAAGCAAAAGGTCTCGTCTAGGAGGAAGTGAAGGCCTGGCCTAGTGAGTGTCATTGTTGTATGAAACAGACCCCACTCTTTATTGTTACTAATGTGGGTTTCCCAATGTTGATTTCAGTCATCTTTTTTTCTTCGCTGCAATGCTCTGAACACTTCCCCCTCCTCTCTCGTTGACTGGAAGTCTGTCTGAGGCTTCACGCGGGTTTCACTATGAGATCACACACGCGCCGTTGCTAGTTCACAGAAACAACGGCGCGTGAGAGAGGGATTTTTCGTTGTGAGTCGTTGTTTCTTCAATTCTTCTCCCATTCTGCCGCAATGACAGATTAGCGAGGTTCTCTTGGAATAACCGCAGCCGCTCCTGTCCTCATAGAACGACCCACCGGTCGTTCTATGGGCCCCGAGTAGTCATTGCTCTACAAAAGGAGAAATGTCAGCAGGCTGCGTCTATGTGCCCCGCTATATCATTAGAGAGTGGCGGGGCGTTCCTGTGTGTAGGTGGACGCAAAGGGCATGTGTTGTTGTGTCATGAAAAAAAAAAAAAAATAGGTACTGTTATTAGGTATACCGAATGACACACGCATGCACAAACACGCACGCACACACTGGTACTGCCATCTGCCGAGATGTGTTAAAAGAACATACAATAAATCTGTCGCATAAAGGTGTGGTTATTATTAAGCAGAACGGTTTCAGGGCTGAAACCAAAAAATGTGTTGAACTATTCCCCAACTGCTATTTTGACTAGAGCTCATTGGACGGCGGACTTTAAAGGGGAAGCGAAAAACAGGCAAGCAAACTCCAATGTCCAAATGAGTTCTCGTCTGTGGGTCCTCCCTCGTCTCCTCGTTCTCCTTAAAGCGCCGGCGAGGCGATGGCGTCGTCCCAGCACCGCGTGTCGCGTGGTCCTGCGTGCTGGCCCGCTCACAATGGCCTCACTGTGCGCCCGGCGGCCATTGAACCCGTGCAATTGGGTGCTCACCGCCTGTCCGGTCTTCCTGGGATCATTCCCCCACCTTTCCAGTGTTTCTTTAAGCCACGTAAAAGACCCGAGCGCCGACTGCACTGGAGGACTGTCACGGGCCTTATTGACCTAGAGTGGCCATCTTTGTTCCAAGCGATCGTTTAGAAACAAGATGGCCGCGAGTTGAATGAATTGAATAAATAAGGCCTGTTTTTGAATGTGGTCCGTGTGGTGCTGGGCTATACCCCAGCACACGGCTACCTCGCCTCAGAATTGGCATCCGAGACCCACCACATCCAGTGTGGGGAGCGGGGAGGAGGGAGGGAGGGATGGAGGGAATACCTCTCATGTGGTCCCCTGTGTGGTCGGTCTCTCTGCTCGGCCTGTCTGAAGGAGTTAGTTCACGTTTGGTCTGCGGAAGGAGAAACGTGGACGAAGGGAAAGATGAGAGGGATAGGTCATGGAGAAAATGATGAGAGAGGATGGGCTTGGGGGGGGGGGGGGGGGGGGGGCAGGCAGCCTCGACAGTCTGGCCACAGCCTCTCCAGACCGCCTCTCTGCTTCTACCTCCAAAGAAGGGTTATTTTTATCTTTAGTATTTTCGTCGGTCAAAAGTCCCCGTCTCTCACCCCCTCCCCTCCCACCTCCGTTTCCTTCACAGAGGGCATGCAAGGTTCACAGGCACACATTAGTTCATCCGTGAGTTCGACAATAGAAGAATGGTGTGTGTGTCGAGGTGTTGAATGTCTAGGCCGGCGGGAATATCTGGTGGGGTTCTGGCGGTCCGTTATGGTAACGTCTCGTGGCTATGTCCCGGTGTTGTGTTCAAGTCGAGCCGGGCAGCTAAACCCGGAATGTCTGGAATGTCTACCTAGCCCTCGGTGTCTGCGGAACGAGGCACAATCTCCCTCGCTCGGCTGACGTGTGCGTTTTAATCTCATAACATTACCCTTCCTTGTTGACCTCCCCGCCACCTCTCTCCTCGACACGCACGCACGCACGCACGCACGCACGCACGCAACCTCTGTCCACGTTAAACCGAAAACAGGGCTCATGAGGAATGATGGTGTTGTTCCTGCGGGGACGTCCGGGCGCATTCCTCTTCACCACGGCGTGAAGACGAATTGATCGGTAGTGACCTTTTGTCTTTCGCTGAAGACCCAACAAGAGCGAAGGGGCGGCGCCCTCCCCTTGGCCCGGATTAAACCACCGCAAATCATCTATCTGGCACATTCCTCCTGCACAACCAGGGTGAGGTTACACACGCATGAGGTCCTCACATGACCCCCCCCCCCCCCCCCCCCCAGATCCGATGGAGCGCCATACCAAACTCGAATAGGTGGTCTTGGCATCAGCCCACACGTGTTTAAGTGCACTTTGTTTCATGTCGCTGTGGCCTTGTAAGAGTCTTAGAGGTTTAATTTCCCTTTATCAAAAGGCACTCTGAGGCTGTGGCTGGGTGTGGAACCTCGACTAGAACCAGGAAGAAGATATTTTTGGGGCCAAGAGGAAACGGTTTCCTCCCTCGAATAAGCAGACCTCAATCAGAAGGAAGTGGGGGGGGGGGGGGGGGGGGGTGGCGGTGAGAGAGGTCGACGACGGGAACGCAAACACTTCGTCCGGCCGATCCTTTTAATCAGCCGAGTTTAACTGACAATATGCCCCCAAGAAGGCTGACTAAAGCACACACTGCCTTTCTTCTGCGTTCTCCACCCGACCGTGAAGAACGCCGTTCCCTTGAGAAAACGTCCGCTCCAGTTCATCAGATAATGACGCAGGCGCGCATCAAGGGGCACAATGAGTCACACTTAAAAAAAACTTTTATTTTGAAAGGTATTCTTCTGACAGTAGTGGGTCACTGGACCGCGGCCCTGACACCGCTTTGAGTCAGCAAATAGTTTCCTTCTCTTCAAACACGGCCGGTGATGGCATGCTTTTGTAGGGGTTTGCTTGAAGAGGGCCTCTGCTCAACCTTTTTCTCTCCCAAAGCGAGAGGGAGAGGAAGAGGGGGGAGGGAGGGGAGGAAACCCTCCGAGGTATTTTCCCTGCGTGGGTTTTGTCGGGGGGGGATGATGTCACCGGGAGCCACACAGACAGGGGGTTGAAGGAAGTGCTTTTAAGTTAAAATTCCCATGAGGCCGGTGTGACCTGATTGGTATCGGATCGGCCGTTTCCCTTTTTTTTTTTTCTTTTTTTTTTTCGCGTAATTTCCTCAGAAGCCAGCGACTGCTGTCAGCGGTGTTGACGTTTCTTGTTGGACCGGTGCGCGTCGACGAGGGACGCGCTAATGATTTAAAGGCTCCTGTCGTAGCGCGGCCAGGGCCCCGGCCCTGCTCGTACCTGGGTTTATCAGGCTGAGCGTGTGGAGGGTTTGGCCCCAGCTCGTCCCCCCCCCCCCCCGTGAGCTCCATGCGTCACCGAGAGCACAGCAAGGCGTGGACCACAGTTAATGTTTTCCTAATAATGGCGTTCAGGTATTAGTATCGGCAGGCGGGAAGAATGGCAGGGGGTGGGGGATTAACGGCTCCCGCCGTGCACTTCAATGCCCCTCCCCGATCCGTCACCACGGCAACCCAAAAGTATCAAACGTCTGATTACTTTTACTTTGAAGGCGGAAAGGGGGGGTGGGGGAAGATGAATGGCCTCTGTCGGAGCGGGAAGCCTTTTCCCGGTGCGTTTACTCGTCGGTTGGGATGGGAAGCACTCTTCCTAAAGCCAGTGCTGGAATGCAGTTTATGCTACTCGGCTGAAACCCTGATGCTCTTATATGGATTTATAGCGAGCTCGCTAGTTTTTTTTCTCTCTCCTTCTTGTCTTGCAGAGGATTAGTCCAAAGCTCTTTTTTTTTTTTTGGGCTGGAGTATGTACGATGTTTAGAAACGCACTCGCACCCTGGCACAAAGAGCATGGCTGGGGGGTCTTTTGTCAAAGCGAGACGCCACTTCTTGATTCCGTTTGTTTAGTCTCAGGATGGTCGACAGGACATTAA
>NC_082403.1:5483901-5515620 GCF_031168955.1 Gadus macrocephalus
GAAGTGTTGGATGAGAGGCGGGGCTGGGTGGTGGTGGGCGGGGGGGGGGGGGACCAGGTGACTGCGGTTGGTCGTCCGGACTTTGGTTCTGACGGAGAAGCCGGATCTGAGGCGGAGATTAAAGGCTGGATCAGAGCGGCCCGAGTCCAGACCGGGTCTGACAGAGGCTTGCAGTACTTCCTGAACGGTCGGGGGGGGGGGGGGGGGGGGGGGGCTTCAGAGCTGATCATCAGCAGACCTAGGCGTAGTTCTGTAATTTGCATTGCATTTTTACACTACAATCAACCGCGGCTGGTGCCACTTCTGTGACCTACGGTTAGTGTTATATGAATGAGGTGTATAGTAGTTGTGGAACAAAGCCTAAGCATTTTACTCTATTGCATAAGATGTAATTGTGATTCTGGTGTCCAAACACCAGTTATTTGTTTGAGTGTATTTAACATGGTTTTAACACGGTTGTTCCCTTGAGACAAAAAAATAATTATTCTTTTTTTTTTTTTTACCCGAGACGATCATCATTAACATTTCACAACGCGGTTACCATATTCAAACAAATTCAGATTCCTAATCTATTTATAGTTTTGAGAAAGTTAGTCGGCATCTTGATTCGGGTCACCTACCTGGGATGGGCATCGATCCCAGGACCTTTTGCGACCGGGACTCGGGAACACCCAATCCCTCTTTCAACAATCAGTCGTGTGGTTTTTGCAGTAGGATGATCGTCGCTGGCCTCCTCTGTGGAGCGTTCGTTTGAATACCTCACCGGCTCCTCTTGACAGACAGACTCGTAGATATTCAGATGTGTGTGCATACCACTACGAGAAAAATGCCGACACACACACACACACACTCCACTGTCACAGTATTGCCTTTCTCCGAACCCCTTGTCACTGAATATCATTAAGCAGTCAATGATGGATTCATGGTTGGATTGTTTATTTGGCCGGTTTGTCTCTGATGGATGAAGATCTGCATGCGTTTGAAAAGCAGACCTGAGACACACACATTGTCATCATGAGTGTGAGACACTGCGTTGTGAAATGTCTCATCATATATTACATTTGAAGTGTTTTGTTATTTGTATTACTATTTGGTGTTGTTTGACACGCAGAGAATTGAGGATTCTGCGGATTGGACTCAACCAGAGACATATCTCCCCGTGCCTGTTTCCTCTCTAGGCTTGAGGCTTGAATATTCAACGCCAGACGCGTGAAACGACGCCAGCTCCCCGATCCATTGATATTCACGAGGTGCTTTTAGCTTCCTCAGGATCAATAGTTTAGATCCCTGTCCTTACAAAGCAACAAGACTCTCCATACCCCCCCCCCCCCCCCCTCCTCACAACGCCTTCAATTCATCCCTCCTTTCTCCCGTCAACACCCTTCTTCCCCCCCCCCAACATCACTTTTCCCCCTGGCAGATGGCATACGTGGCCACCCCCTCTGCTCCCGTTTTCTCCAAACCGAATTAAACTTAAAAAATAAGCAAACCCGTTTCTATATTTATTTATTGTTAACTCACTTAGACACGCCTATTTATGTATTTAAATAGGCGTGTCCGTGGGTCTGCCAGTTTTGTTTGTCCAAGGGAAAACCCTTTTCTTTTCTTCTCCGACCCACACATTCGGGCCTGGTTGATTCCCTGGTTTCCAGTTCTTTCTTCATTCTTTTATTTTCTTTACCACCGGCACCACTCACAGCAGTCTCCACGTCGTAACACTCCGGGTTCTGACCGAGGTGAGCTCGTTGGGCACTAACGAGCTGGTGTTGCCACGCCGACGCCAGAGATCACTTGAAGACACCTCAGGTCTTTAGAGCGTTTGTAGGAATCTGGCATTAATTGGTGTCCAGCGTGTCTGCAGATCTGCCGACCGCTCCCAGGCAGGTGAGGGCACACCGCCAGACGGAGAAGCTATCCGACACAGAAGACGACACGCGCAAATAGACAAAGCACAGGCAAATGAAAATGAATCGTCATCCGTTCGACAACGCACCGTGACTTAAGACAACACAATGCAAAAGCACAAAACGCAAGCAAATTATAAAGAAATCGTCAACCGTTTGACGACAACACGACAAGCTTAAGAGTTCACAATTCAAACTCACAAAACACAAGCAAATCAAGAACACATTCCTTGTCTATCTTAACACATGTGCAGGCATTAAAATAATAACGCAGTAAATGAAGAAAAAACATGACGCGCATGACAGAAACACGCTACGAAAACACTGTGCGGTCTCAGCAGTGTTTCTGAGGATGCTGGACACAAGGGTTGGGTGATGGTATCGGTCTGGATAATATCCCATCAGGGTTCTTCTAGATTGGCAATATACGTTCTGATCACTAGGGGGCGCTGGGAGAAGAGGGTGGGGGAAGTTGAGTCAACTACAAGCATTAAAGTGAAAATCACCTGGAATAGAAATGTAAAACAGCGACACTTATATTTAATATATTTATACATTAAAACAATCGCTCTGATGGAAACGTCACCCTCATTCACCGGCTCAGTTGAAACATCTCCCCGGGCTGATCTGATCTGAACATAACGATCCGTGTCATAACCATAACATTAACTAATAGAACGGAGCAACCTTTTGGTTAGCAGGCACATGGAGAATGGAGATGTCTGACACGTAGGAGAAGAGACAGCAGACAGCTAGTCACTCACGGGCTGATCCGCCGTGCAAAGTGAGATCTTCCACTCTGTGTTTGATGAACGGTGAAATAATTATGAAGGTAGAGGCAGAGCACTACCAGTCAGGCTTGTTTCCACGGTTTGTGACTCATGGCATTATTGAATTCGTTGATGCAGGCAAATTAGCTCAAAGGTAAATGTTTTTGTGTGTTTCTTTTAACATTGTGATCGCCTGAATCAGATATTATTGCAGCTTCCAGACCTGTTTTTCACTATTTACCGGTATCATTTGTTGTGTTTTGCAGCACGTTTTCTAAAAGCTGCGCAATTGTTGTCAAATGGATGTTTTCTTGATGTCCTTGTTTCCTCAGTTTGCATTTGTTTTCAAGATTCGCACGGCGTCAAACGCCGTGTTCCTGATTTGCTTGCGTTTCGTCTGATTTGCATGCGTCTCCCGAAGCCGCGGTCTGTTGAGCTCTCGGGGCCACCGTAGTCTCCTCGCTTCCCCCACGTACAACGCCACGACCGCATCCCGTATCGCGCCATGTGATGACCTGCCAAGCTCCATGGCGTGGAATGGACGCCAATCTGTTAAAAGGCACCGGCTGACCACGCCGCGCCCTGGTACTTTGTCTCCGTCGGCTGTGGGCGGGGCGCCGCTCCTCTGCATGCGATAGCGGGTCGGGGGTCCCCATCGGCCCCCGGCCCCCCTTCCCCTTTATTTTACCTTTTCATTTTTAAATGAGGGCCCTGTGGCCGTAGCCCCTGGCCCACCAGAGGATTTGCACCCCGTTCGGCTCTGAAAGGGCCCTCTTTCTTCTCCCTGGCCGGGGGTTTTTCCACAGCACTTTGTCATGTAAAGAGGTCCTTATCTGGCTCGCGGTGGGGTTGAAGAAGCCATGGGACAAATGTCTGGTGGGATCCCCGGGGGCCCCGCCGGGGAACTAGGCACATGGTAAATAAGCCAGGGGTTGATTGACGGCTCCTTTCAGCAGAGTGGCTTAGGCCCGCCTCCGGAGGTGTCTGCCGGGAGGTCAACTTTGACCCCTTCCGGGCCACCTGCTCACCCCTGGACCTCCAGCGCCAACTGGGCCTGAATGAGGCGCTGGACACTGGGCGGTCATTGTTCTCAAGATAGCGCCACTTTAGTGTTTTTAACACCAGGCGCGGCAGTCGTCTCAACATTGACTTGTTTTACAATGGTCTTATACCGGCTTGTACATTCATGGAAGTATGTCTGGTCGTAATAACCAGTTGTACCTTTTCACCCCCTATTGCTTCGGTCACATTTTGGTTTGTTTATTTTTAAATGTAGCTAACCCACGTTTCTCCAAGGCCCTTGCTTACAACCACATCAAGGTACCCCCCCCCCCCCCCCCTCTCACTTTATTACCCTGTTTTGCTGCTACAAGAACAACCAGTCCCGCCGAGTACTCCCGGACCCTAATCCCTTTCATTATGATCTTTTCTAAACCCGCGTTGATCTTTGGCTCCTCACCGGGACCTGCTCTCCTCTAGGTCCGCGCTTTTATTTTTGCAAACAATGACAATTTAATAGATTAAGAGCGTGGCCGGAAAGCGCGGTGATTTCACAAGGCCCAATTTAATTTCCTCCCCTTGCGCTGAAATGGGCCAGGGTGTCAGAATAAATAAACCTGATGCGGCCAGAATGAAGTTATCCGGAACGAAGTGTGTGTGTGTGTGTGTGTGTGTGCGTGTCTGTTTGTGTGTGGAAGCCTCTGTTTGAATAAGAGGTGATGTTGTTTAGCGTGTGCGTCATTATATATTTTTTATCCGGATGTAAATGAATACAGATGTAGTGTGTTTCTTGTCCAGCGCTCTCCTCATGAATTGAATTAGCCTCTTGTGTAGATAACGTTGTCTTTTCTTTGGGGGCGGGGGGGGGGGGGGGGGGGGGGATATTTTTATGTTGCAATGCTGCTCTTTCGATCTTCCACATCAGGTATTCATGAGGTACCTTGTTCGCTCTGCTAGGAACGGCTCAATTGTTTTTGGTGGTTGTTTCTTCTTTCACACACATGATTACTACACGAGGTATTAATGGCAGCGGTGAACCCCAATTGTCTGGGTGTGTTTCTGTCGTCAGCCCAGCAGCTGCTCCTCAAACGGTCTCCGCTGTGGATGTAGAGGGTCGCAGGGGACCAGGGGACATCCAGACAGGGTTTTAGTTTCTTATTTAACAGACTACCTACCTTGTTATGATTCTTTGCAGAAAATATGAGCTAACAAGCGGGTGTGCCTTGCTCATGGTCCAATGTGACACCCAACGCCTTCGGGAATCTAGCCTGTGTTGCTATGCAGGTAAAATAGTAATCCCCATGGTGTATCCATGCTTTAAAATGTAACATTATATATCGATGTCTTTGTAAGTTGGTGTCTTTGAGTTAGTGGCGGCCGATGGTATAATTATTCAGATATGTACGAGAGACATTTACAAGTTAAATTAGCGAGCAGCGTTTGACAAAGCCAATGCATAGTATTAACTCCACCACATCTCGAAGCACAGTCGACGCATTAAAAACCTTGATTTGAATCTGTCCCTGAATCAGATGACGGCATTATACCCTAGAACCTTAATCACAGCGCGGCTCCTTAGCTTTTTAACGCGAAACAGATTAGTCGGTTTATATTTAGGGAGCAGGCTTGCGATACTTAACCCTGTGTGCACCCACAGGCCTGTTTAGGCCACATAGACACATGTGTGTTATGCACTCGGGCGCGCACACTAGACCCTTTTTAATAAGGTTACAGTGGATCCCCATTCACTCGTGGCCTTTCACAGGACACGGCCTGGCAGAGGAGTGGATTCCCATGTCCAGTCGTGTGTGTGTGTGTGTGTGTGTGTGTGTCCCACACAGCGAGGCCCTGCGCTGTGATGTGCTCGTTAGTGGAGGATTGTCAGCCCGAGAGAGAGGGAGAGACTTGACCTTACATGGTCTATTACAAGCCCGTGTGTTGTTGCAGTGGCTGTCAGCGGCGGCCTGTATACCCGCTGGGGCTAATGTAGAGTTCTGCTGCTGCTAAGAACCGGGTCGTGCGACCGGAACAGCTACCGCTGTGTGTGTCATGTGACCAAACCGCCCCGGGGCTGTTTGGTCACGCAACGCCCAGAGGCGTTGCGTCTTTTTGTCCAACACATTGAAGTAGTCCGGAGTGTCATCGCATAATCGACACCGTTTACCGTCGAGTTATTTAGCAGAGACTCCCGTTGAAGGAACGGGGGGGAGGAGTTGGAGCGTCTTGCTCGAGGATGCCCGCCGGAGCGCTACGGACGCTGGGGATCGAACCCGCGTGCCTCCTTTTTGTTTAGGTGGGCGTCACACGGCGTCTGGCCTCACGACGACGGCGAGGTGTTGTTGCGGCCGTGTAGGGTCACAGTTTGAAGCCCAACGTGGGCGAACACGAGCGCCGTTATGTGCCCCTGGCCCAAAAGAGCGTCTGATGATGACACACGCCACCGCCAACACACACACACGGACACTGTCCTGCACTTGCACCAGCCCCGGTCCAACCAGTTGCTCCCCCACCACTGCCAGCTGTCCGCTAACAGACTGGCTGATATCGCCACCAGCTGCAGTGGAGCCGCCGACAGCCAACGCCAGCCGGCCCCCCCGGCCGCGGGCTCCGCTCACAGCCCCACTCTCTGTTCCCTTGTGCTCTTCTTCTTCATCAGCCTCGTCTTCCTCTCGCCTGTCCCTCTCTCGTCCCTCCGCGCCTCGTGATCGCCATCTCAGTCTTTTTCCCCGTGCTTGCCTTCCTGTCCTTCCTCTGTCCCCTTCTCTCCTTCCCTCGTTCTCTTCTCTAGTCTCCTGGCTCCTCTGTTCTCTCCTCCCACTGCGCCTCTCCTTCTCTCCTCCTCGAGATTATTTTATGCTACACACCGTACATGCGTCTCTTTCGATCAATGTGGGGATCTTCGCCGTTCAAAGGGTCCGTCCGTCACAAAGGCTAATGCGTAGCAACATAATGATGTCCCACAATAGTGTGTGGATGGGTTATGTGGGGTGTATTATGCGGTACGGAATGGACTTCAAATTAGGACTCCCATGATGCATCTGTTGTGCATACGGGCTTCTGAAGCAGCACCTTTTGGTGTCTGTATTGACTGTGTTGGCATGTTCACACATTTATATTTGAATATACATCGCATGCTTAATTCTTTTATCCTGTGTGATGGGTAGTGTGTGTGTCTTGTGTGGTGTTATTGTTAACAAACAAAACTTACTTAATATTCAGCCGTGTGTGTGTGTGTGTGTGTGTGTGTGTGTGCGCGCACAATGCCAACAATATGAAACCCTGCCTCAGGCACCTCTCCCTCCCCTGCACACCAATGGATGGCCTCTGTATTTCAGAATACTTAACCCCGGCGGTGTCTGGCATAAGGGAAGGTATCGGGTCAGTGTGGCTCCCAACGCACTGTGGAGGGCCAGACCTGCATAACTGGTTGGGTACACATACAAGTGTGTTAAGCATTATTATTAAATAAAATGACATAGTTGTTAGTCGTCATAACAAGCATGACATTTTAATTAATACCAGTATGGCCAACATGCAATGAGTCATATTTCCCATCCATATATTGGCATCTTTGAGTAGATGAGCAATTCAGTCCATTTAATGACTCATTGCATTCCTTCATTCATTGTTGTCATGCCACTCCAAAACGAGGAAGAAAATTAGATGTGGTTTTGACAGACAGGCGTAGAGAGAGACGTAGCGAGAGAGACGTAGCGAGAGAGACGTAGAGAGAGAGACGTAGAGAGAGAGACGTAGAGAGAGAGACGTGGAGAGAGAGAGAGAGAGAGAGACGGAGAGAGACTTGCAGGCCCCTTCTCTTCGGCCATCTTAATCCTAAAGACATAAACGTGACTATTGGTGATTTGATATGAAGGCTCTTAACGTGGCGTCCCCCAAGGACCGGCAAGATGGTGTTCAGGGGTGAGGGGTCAGGAATGTAACCCTGTTAAGAAGGATCAGCTCTGGGGTCCCCCCCCCCCCACCTAGCAGCCCACCCCCACCCGCCAGGGAGTTGAAGCCATCACCTTGGTGACAGTGATAAATAACAAAAGCTTTAGCAAGAGTCTTCACTCGATTTTATAGATATAGATGGATATGGATATAGGGATGGAGAGGTAAAGATTTAGATGCATAGATAGATGGATGGAGAGAGAGAGAGATAGATAGTAGATATAGTTATAGATGGATAGAGATAGATACACAGATGGAGATAGGTAGATATATTTGTTATTCCATACATACTGCCTGCTTATCTATTGTCTGCATGGGTTGTGTTTTACCCAGGGATATGCAAGTCAGGCTAGCCAGAGTGAAAACGATATTCTGACTGCATAGGGGAAAGCCAGAGGGGTCTTCTACATAAAATCGTTGAAGGCGATTTTATGTAGAATATTTGTTGTACCTTGTCAGCTCCCAGTGCTTATGTTTGCACCCGTGCAGAAATCGCCTCCAGTATAGATCGGGTTGCTCTGTTTGTTTTGTGTTTTTTTAACACCGTCGCTTCACAAATGGATCAGCAGGAAAACGAAACGGTTTCATGTGTTGGTACACTCGGCGCCGGGGAGCTGTCTGATCAGTTCCTCCATCACAGCCTTCCACTTGTCCTTCTGCCTTCCAAGTGTTTTCTACTTTTCGCCTCGGAATCGCGGCCGACGCCGCGGTAAACCCACAGGGGGACGCGATAGCCGGGCTGACAGGCCGGCTGAGATATTAATATACCTTTCAGTTTTACAAGGTGCGAACGTTCCCGAAAAAAGTCCCCGCGCAGCAATTCTATAGCTTAGGCTAGTGACACCTGTGTGTGTGTGTGTGTGTGTGTGTGTGTGTGTGTGTGTGTGTGTGTGTGTGTGTGTGTGTGTGTGTGTGTGTGTGTGTGTGTGTGTGTGTGTGTGTGTGTGTGTGTGTGTGTGTGTGTGTGTGTGTGTGTGTGTGTCCAGTTCTATTATCTGTCCGTAATCGGTCGTGGATTAATAATATTCAAAATGGTATGCCACATGGTTCGCTTTTGTTCTCAGTTTTAGTCACGCTTGCAAGGTTGTGTTTTCATGGCTGATTGGCTGATGGGGATGGCGGGGGGTGGGGGTCAAATCAGAGGTCACAGGGTCACATACCAAGTGTGGGGGGGGGCACCCATGTCAACGTAAACCCCCTTTTTATGTGGCCAGCTGGGTCCCTTCTTCTTCTCACACACACACACAGGCCTACACAGATACACACACACGCACTCTAATCCACTGCGGCATTTATTTATCCAAGTAAAAAAAAAAACAACTCTCTTCCAACCGGGCCGATAAGATCGGTACTGGAGCGGGCGGGATGAAGAACACAGGAAGTCTGTCACACGCGGACACGCACTGGATGATATGAATCAGGCCGTGTTCTCTACACACGCGTGACCTCGGCCCGCTGATGCAACCGACAGAGCTGAGGCGTTTTTACGGAATGACGTTGCTGTTTTGGCCCGGCCTGCAGGAAACGACGCACAGCCAAGCAGCTTTATGGTGATCCGGGGTAGGAGGCGTGATGATGGGATACCGAAACTTGAGCGACCACACTAATTGTTTGCTTCCCCATCTGTGACACACCCACGTGCATCAACGCACGCACTCGCACGCTTAATCGCACGCACGCATACAGTGTCGACTTGACTATTTTAAAAAGGATGCATACCAGCCATGAGCGAGATCCAACAGCTTCCATCGGGTGTGTGTGGCTAGGCTGAGCTATAGCGCACTCCCGAGGCCGCACCAAAGAGAGAAGGCTGGGGTAACGGGCGTGCCCTGGGTGGACACAGCGTCCCTGGCTCTCCCTCCCGCACATGTCGGTGGGAGATTAACCTTGCCGCCGTGCTTAGGCAGTGCCCTCATATCTTCACATGCCCTGGATTCAACCCCCTTGTCACGTTTCATCCCGTGGAGCCCAGATGGCCCCGATTATATTATTATCCATCACGTAGCGGGGCTGTGTGGCTGTGAGAGGAACGCTGGGACCCAGGATCAACTGCGTTAGCGGAGCTGCTAGCCACCGGCGCACCCGGGAGGGTCATTCGCTGCTCTTGTTTGTTTAGTGATTTTCTTGCGGACGTCGGGTAGCTCTGCGAATAGCTTCATGTCATGTGTGTACGTCACATATGTAGGGGACATCATGGCGATACCCCCCCCCCCCCCCACCCCCACCCCTCACTTCCTCCACCGTATGCATGAGCCTCCACATCCTTGCCTAGCCGTCATTTTGCCTCCATGTGTCTCTTTCACATCCAGACCCTCTATAAGAGTGAGAGGGGGAGAGAGATACGCCGAGAGTGAGAGGGGGAGAGATACACAGAGAGTGAGAGGGAGAGAGAGATTCGCAGAGATTGAGAGGGGGAGAGAGATACGCAGAGAGTGAGAGGGGGAGAGAGACATAGAGGGAGAGAGACAGCGAGGGAGAGACAGAGTGAGAGGGGGAGAGACACACACTGAGAGTGAGAGGGGGAGAGACACACACTGAGAGTGAGAGGGGGAGAGACACACACTGAGAGTGAGAGGGGGAGAGACACACACAGAGTGAGAGGGGGAGAGACACACACAGAGTGAGAGGGGGAGAGACACACACAGAGTGAGAGGGGGAGAGACACACACAGAGTGAGAGGGGGAGAGACACACACAGAGTGAGAGGGGGAGAGACACACACAGAGTGAGAGGGGGAGAGACACACACAGAGTGAGAGGGGGAGAGACACACACTGAGAGTGAGAGGGGGAGAGACACACACTGAGAGTGAGAGGGGGAGAGATAGAGAGTTGGACCAGAGGAAAGGGAAAGGGACCCTTCCATCCTGTCAATTGGAAGCCGGACCCCAGGCCCGCCTACGATAACACGGCTGCGGGGCCGCCGGCCTCCGTCAGTCCGCCGGTCCTCCGTCAGTCCGCCGGCCTCCGTCAGTCGGCCGGTCCTCCAGGTCGCCCACAATAACACAAGGTGCCGTGTTGTGGAGGAGGTCTCTGCTGCTGGCGCGACGCCTGCATTCCTCCGCCGTGACATCCGCAGGCGCTGCAGCGCGGCCCGGGGTATTAATAGATGCTCGGCCGCGGACGCCTGGAGCGCACGCGCACGGGGTAGCGAGCAGATTTTTATTTAAAAGCTCGAAAGGGTGCACGGTAGTGAGATGCCGCTGCGTTCCGTGGTTAATTAACAAGTGTGTGTGTGTGTGTGTGTGTGTGTGTGTGTGTGTGTCCTGGTCTACAAGTCGCGGGAAGAGACGAGGCGTGTCATGTGACTTGGCCATATTGCGCTGTTGCCGTGGGGATAGTCTGCTGCGCAATGAGAAATTTGCAAATAAGAAGAAGACTCTTTGTGGTCGCCGTGAGTGTGTGGGTCCTCTGTGTGCGTGTTTATGTATTGGATAGATTGTGTGTGCTTGTAGTTGTCGGCACCCGGGTTTTCCTGACGCAAGATACGCACGCAGCCCTGTGCTCATTAGCAACGCTCCACGAGCCCGGCGGGAGCTGGGAACATGTTTTAGGTGTGCGTGCGTGCGTGCGTGTGTGCGTGCACATGCACTCGTCGTGTGTCAGTCAGGATGCGGCTGTCGTCGCATGTCTAGGACACAGGTCTCTTAAGACCTCCGGTGTATCACACACACAGCACGGTCTCATCTCACCTACAAGAGCGAGCGGTGCGACTGAATATTTGTTTTCCTCGAGCTCTATCTCCCCCCCCCCCTCTCCCCCTCTCTCTCCCCCCTCCTCTCTCCCCCGGCCAGGTGTGCAGTGAATGGCTCCTGAAGGGATTTGGCACGGCGGTGTCTGTGTCTATTAATTTGCTCTGGAGTCTGCCGGTTAAACCGCAGGGGCCTAGAGCGACCCGCCAGGCCCAGATACCACTCCCTCCCCCCTCCCCCTCCTCCCCTCCCCCCCCCCACCCCCTCCTCCCCTCCCCTCTCTCCCCCCTCCTCAACTGAACGGAAGCGCTCCACAGACGCGGAGACGCTGATAGGTTATCAAGGAATGTGTTTTCTGGTCACGCACGACTGCCGGTCGTTCGCTGGCTTTTTTTCTCGGTTGTTGGTTCGTTGACCCATACTTTGATTCTCTCAAATGATTATTGTTGTTGCTGTTTTTACGGGGGAAAATGTCTTCGAAGGAAAGGGAAGGAACTGGTAGCTGGTGTTTGAAGTTTAGGTGTGTGTGTGTGTGTGTGTGTGTGTGTGTGTGTGTGTGTGTGTGTGTGTGTGTGTGTGTGTGTGTGTGTGTGTGTGTGTGTGTGTGTGTGTGTGTGTGTGTGTGTGTGTGTGTGTGTGTGTGTGTCTCACACCACCAGAGATCGAGCACCAGGGAGACTTCTGGGTAATTGGTCCTTACCCCACACACACGGTATAAGGTGACATTAACTAAAGGAGGGGAATAGCTAAAATTTGGCAGGGAATTTTGGATGATTTTGGAGTGCATAGACAACCACTCTCCATCTGTCTCTCTCTCGCTCTCGCTCTCTCTCGCTCTCTCTCACTATACATGTGTGTGTGACAGATGAGCATAATGAGGAACTGCAAACACCCTGTCAACCTCTGCTAAGCATTGTCGTGTTTGTGTGTGTGTGTGTGTGTGTGTGTGGTGGTCCCGTGCACGTGGTGGGCCCGTGAGACACGTGCTGTCACCTATCAGTTCTGTCATTAGACTCCGGGGGGCTCCCAGTGTCTCCAGTACCCCCCCCCCACCCCAGAGAGAGAGAGAGAGAGAGAGAGAGAGAGAGAGAGAGAGAGAGAGAGAGAGATCCTGAGAAGTCTCACATCCCCACTCTTTAAATGTTATAATAGTACGCTCAATTTTATTTGCGAAAGAAGTGAAAATATTGTGACTCACTCCGGAGGTATTGGGGGTTCTTTGAACGATGTCGCCTGAATGAGTGACAAAATTCCCAATTTTTTTTTAAAGATTGTGGGGACTGCTTGTTATGCTTGTCATTTAAACAATTTAAACCGTAATATTCACACGCATTTACAGCTTGTCTTGTCAAGCACGCTGAGCTTCGTAAATCACTGACATGAACCGATCTCTCCCAGACGCACACATGTACACACAAATTATAATTACGGAAATCTCAGGAATCTAGTTATCCTTCATCGACTGTGTTTGCGTGTCTGTATAGGAAAGTGTTTTCATTTATTTGCGCGCAGGTGATGCTGTTATATAGGCATATGTCAGAGGCAATTTATACCTTGGCATTTAGATGTTTATTAATGGGATGATGCAGTCAATGCTTCCTCGCCCTATCTTTCTCTTTTCCTTCCATCTCTCTCTCCCTCGCTCCATAGTGTGTGTGTGTGTGTGTGTGTGTGTGTGTGTGTGTGTGTGTGTGTGTGTGTGTGTGTGTGTGTGTGTGTGTGTGTGTGTGTGTGTGTGTGTGTGTGTGTGTGTGTGTGTGTGTGTGTGTGTGTGTGTGTGTGTGTGCGAACGAGCCCGCTTGCTCTTTAATGGATCGACTCGGCCGTTATCGGTTATTACGGTGCCAACACCGTGTCTGAGTAATTATTATTTCCCTGCACCACGGAGGTCCTTTTAATTCACTGAAGACGCGGTGTCGGCCAGACATTTCAATAAAGTAAATTCAAATGATCCGATGACGTACCCGTCGTAGCGCGTCTCCGTCTCGTTACAATGTACTAATCGTGGGGGCTCCGACAGCGGAGTTCTTGTTAGAGAGCGTGTTGTGAGGACATTACAAGTCCACCGGTTAGGATTAGTAATATATTTTTTATGTCGGATAAGGGAATTAGCATATTGTTTCCGTACTCCAGAGAGGCCTCCCTCTCTTTGAACCCTTCCCGCTGAAATCCTCCGGCTCAGCAAGAGGAAAATCTATTTTCAGCCCGCCATTATTTATTAATACCTCTTTGTTGTTGCTCATGTCCTAATCTAATTTATTTTAGTCATTAGCGTTGTTTGACATCAAACACAGCTGCCAGAGCAGGGCAGGGGGTTGGGTATGGGGGTGGGGGGGGGGGGTGGACTCACCCAAGCTCGCTGCCGGTGGACACCCACTAAAGACCTTTTAAAGAATTGCTCTGCGAGGGGAAGTGCATTTCTATTAAGCCCTCGATTCTCCTAATGTAGCCAGATAATGTTGTCTTCATTGAATAAGCCCCGGCTTTGATGTGGAACACGCCCGCACTGCGCGGAGCTGACGCCACTAGAGATCTAATCTGCGCCAGATAAATGGACGAGAGATGCTGCGAGGCGTGCGTCACGCCGCGAGGGCATCAGCGAGAGACCTCTGTCGACGCCAGCCTCCTTCTCGGTTTGCCTCTGCGGTACAGGAACTCATGGTCCCATGATGCATTGTTTTTTTTATTTTGGTTGCCTACTTGTTCAATGTTTTTATTTTGTAATGTGGGAGATGCAGTCGTTTGCCTTGAGATGCTAATGGCACTTTGTCTTTGGTTTAGCTGCAAGTTAAATGTTATGCAGTTTGTGTGTCACGCTAATGGCAGGATACATGAACTCATGGTCCCATGGTGCATTGTTTTTTATTTGCCTATTTGTTCAATATTTAAATTTTTACGTGGGAGATGCTGTCTGTTGCCTTGTGATGCTAATAGCATTCCTTTGGTTTAGCTGCGTGTCGAGAGACTGTTATGCAGATTATCTATCTTGTAATAGCAGGATATGTGATACATGAACTCATGGTCCCAGGATGCATTGTGTTTTATTTTAGTTGCCTACTACTTAATTGTATCTATTTTCTATGTGGTAGTCGCAGTCTATTGCCCCGTGATGCGAATGGCATGCCTTTGGGTTAGCTGTGTGTCGAGATGGCAGGATATGTGATACAGGAACTCATGGTCCCACGATGCATTTTTTTTTTTATGTGGGAGTTGCAGTCTTTTGCCCGCTCGTCGAGACTGTTCTGCAGATAGCGTGTCCCACCAACGGCAGGATATGCTCATCGTTTGTCAGGCCACGTCTCACCCTTGCCTTTCTCTCCCTCTCCTTTTTGTTTCTGCAGGATGACAGTGATGGAATCCCGTGGTCAGAGGAGCGGGTGGTGCGCAAGGTGCTGTACCTCTCCCTCAAGGAGTTCAAGAGCGCGCAGAAGCGGCAGACGGATGGGGACGGAACCACAAACCCCGACGGTGAGTGTTTCCCCCTCCTCTCCCAGGACCCATTAGCCTGCGACACAAGCCACATCCTGCTCTTTGTTCTGCTCCTCACACTCCGGGCTCGGCGCTCCAAACCGGTTGGCAGTTGAACGATCAACCAGTCTGTTTGAAAGCCCCATTCTACAGCAATTTACTCACTGTGTTGACAGGTTCTATTCCACATTTATTTTATATAAATGTGACTAAAATAGCCCTAAACCCATTCGGGGCCATTCAAGCCGGGTTATTTGCCAAACATAATTAGACGTGTGAAATAAGAAGTGAAATGTTTGGCGAGGGCACTATATCCTCTTTGAGGAAGGGTTGGATTTCCTTAAATGTGACTTTTTTTTGGGCTTTGTGTCAACAGTACATTTGTGTCACTTTTCGTGCATGTCATAATTAAGTGCCGGCGCTATAATGCTGTACAACAGCCCTCTAAGATCACGTTAAGAGGAGGTGATTCCTACACCATGTTTAGTGAGTCAAGGCAGATCTTGTGAAAACATGAGGTCCACAAATGTGTCTGGTTTGCGTTCGGTGAGCTTGACTAGCCACATGCTCCACGTTTGCTGTGATTTGATGTTTTCAAAGAAGTCCAAACAAGCCCTTTGGCAAATTTGAGATGAAATTGAGCTGCTATACTACAAAACATCTACTATAAGCACTTACTCAAAGAGGGAGTTCATTTGCTACCCTCTTTTGCACACTGCATCTGTGTCTGTGTCACTGCAAAGTCAAAACCACAAAAAAAGACACTACCCTGCAAAATGATTAAACTTTTAAATAAAGGTAATCAAGGTCTTCTATGGTAGGGTGAGGAGTGGATATGGTAGTGGACGGAGGGGAGAGAAGATGGTGGCATGCAGGGAAGAGGTAAAGGAGAGGGAGGGGTAGGGGGTGACAAAAAGGGGGGAGAGGAGGAGGGGGAGGTAGAGTAGGGAGGAGAGGGGTAGGAAGGAGAGAAAAGGGAGGTAGAATAGGGAGGAGAGGTTTAAGGGGGGGAGAGGATAGGGAGGTAGAATAGGGAGGAGAGGTTTAAGGGGGGGAGAGGATAGGGAGGTAGAATAGGGAGGAGAGGTTTAAGGGGGGAGAGGATAGGGAGGTAGAATAGGGAGGAGAGGTTTAAGGGGGGAGAGGATAGGGAGGTAGAATAGGGAGGAGAGGTCTAAGGGGGGAGAGGATAGGGAGGTAGAATAGGGAGGAGAGGTCTAAGGGGGGAGAGGATAGGGAGGTAGAATAGGGAGGAGAGGTCTAAGGGGGGAGAGGATAGGGAGGTAGAATAGGGAGGAGAGGTTTATGGGGGATAGTGGAGAGGGAGGTAGAGTAGGTAGACGAGAAGTAGGGGGGGAGAGGAGGGTAGATTAGGTAGGGGAGGAGAAGGGAGTAGGAGAGTAGAGAGAAGAGGGGAAGAATAGGGGAGCAGAGCAGAGTAGGGGGCCCCTCAGCCCCCTATCCACCCAACCCGCCGCTGTGTCTTTGTCCGACACGGCGCTCCACACACCAACAGAAAACACCGAGCTGCCGATGGAGTGGAGATCTGGAGTTAACACGTGCTTTGGAAGCTATTCTCAGCTGACATTAACACAAACCAGACTCTGAGTGGGGAGAGAGGAGAAAAGGAATCGGGAGTGAATTACGTCCCGAACGCATGCAGGCCCGCTGGCATGGGGGGGGAAACCTCTTTGAAACGTGGATTATATTTTTGTGCACCTATAGCGCTGGTTTCTCCTCTTGCTCTTATCTGCTTTCCAGATCGATGCTTTTCTCTTCCCTCTTCATATTTAACGTCCCTCCGTCATGCTGTTGCCAGAGTTGTACGCCCTTTTTTTCCTCGCTCTCTCTCCCTCCCCGTCTCTCTCTTTATCTCTCGGTCTCCCAGACTCTCTCCCTCCTTGTCTCTCTCCCTCTCTGCCACTCTCCCTCCCTGTCTCTCGCTCTCTCTCGCTCTCTCCATCTCTCATTTTCCCTCCCTGTCTCTCTTTCTCCCTCTCCGTCTTTCTCTCTCTGCCTCCCTCCATATCTCTCTGCTTCTCTCTCTCCGTCCCTGTCTCTCTCCCTGCCTCTCTCCGTCTCTATCGCTCCCTCCACGTCTCTCTCCATCTCATATTTGTGTGTATTAGCCTACGTTGACGTGTTTGTCACATGCGTCTTACAGCGCCCCTCCACAGCCCCCTGGGGCTTTATTTATTTATTGATTTATTTCCCGGCGGCTCCGCGGGTAGCTGACCTTATCGCCTGAATAAAAATGAGTCGTTAGAAGGCGGTGGCGGTGTGCCACGGCAGGGGTGGCAACAGTCGGGAGCGCCGCACGCACAAAAGAGACCGGGGCGGAACAGACAGGCCCCCCGCTGCGTCTGCGCGAGGGGGCGATCGCTGCCGCGTTTTGGGACGAAGAGGAGGAGGAGGAGGAAGAGGAGGAAGGCGGCGCAATCTGCATGCAACGCAGGTTTCCCCGTCTCATGGCTTGGTGATGAAACCACCCACCATTTTACAGCGTCGGACCAAGCCTGTGTGTGTGTCTGCGACATCATGAATGCATTCTAGCCCCTCCCCCAACGCACCCACCCCCCCCCGCTGGTTCTGGGGGAGTCCGCGGGCTGGCACGCGGACGAGGGCGCCGTTGAGACTCCCCTGGGGCGGCGGTGCAGGGCTACACATGTTTTGATTAGCACACAGGGCCACGAACACGCAGTGAGGGGCCGCAGCCGTTTGAAGTCTCTTTTACAGACTTATATCGGGCATTGTTAAAGCCTGGCTCTGGTTATGACCGGGCTCTTTGCTTTGGTCTAGCTGGGGACCTTTATCCGCCATTTTGGGGAAAGTCACACGATGAATCAGTCTCGTTTGCTCGCTCTGTGTGTGTGTGTGTGTGTGTGTGTGTGTGTGTATGTATGTGTGTGCGTGCGTGCGTGTGTGCGAGCTGGCACGCCTGTGTATGATTTGTGTGTGTGTGTATATGCGTGTCCTCCTTGCCAGCTCCTTCTCCTTGCCCATAACAAGCAATCATGACATCTCCCCTGGCCACTTTACCTCTTACCGTTGGCTGCCCGCCATCTCTCTCTCTTTCCTTCCCCTTTCGCATGTTTTTCTCGCTCACTCCCTCGTTCACTCACTAGCTCGCTCGCTCACTCCCTCGCTCACTCCCTCGCTCACTCCCTCGCTCGCTCACTTCCTGCACTGCTCCCTGCATTATTTAACAAATGACATTACGGCCTTCTGCTTTGTCCTGCCTCTGTTCAGGAGCCCTACCCTCACCCGTCTCTCCCTTGTCGTCTCCCTCTCCCTCCCTCTCTCTCTCTCCACTCCTCAGTTCACTCCCCCGCGACTGTCCTTCCGTTGGTCTCTTTCCCGGTGGCGTGTGTGTGGTCTTGTACATCAATAAGACTCCGGTTACATCCTGCCCTCATCTTTCCTGTCTCTCCTTCTTCCTCCATGTCTGTTCTCATCCCTCCATCCTGGTTCCTCTGCTTCCCCGGCGTCCTCCCCTGCTCTGTGGCTCCCCCCGTCTCCCTCCATCTATGTCCCTCCCCCCCCCCCCCGTAATCCTCCTAGATCTCTCCCCCTTCTCCTTCTACTTTTCTCCCTTTCACAGTCCCGCCCATCGCCTCTCTCGGTCTTCCCCCCTCAGGAGCTGTTTCTTCTTTTTCCCCTCCATCCCCGCTCTTCCTCTCCCACCTCCTCCTCTCCCTCCTCCACCTCCTCTCCCTTGCTCTCCATTTCGCTGAGTGCTATTGATGGAAGCGTTGGCGGCTGGCCAAAGGATCTGGGAGTAGCTTTAGGGAGGGCTGTCTATTTGTCTTTCTCCCTCGCTCTGGTTCTGACCGAGGCTCTGCTCTCTGTCTTTTGTCTGCCCCCCCCCCCCCCGGCTCTTGACCCCGCCCCTCGTTCTCTCCCTATTCCGTTCCACCTCTCTCATCACGATTTCTTTTTTGTCCTCTCTCTCGTTCGTCTGTCTTCGCCCCCCCCCCCCCCCCCCCCCCCCCCCCCCCCCCCCTGTCTGTCATCCTATCTCTGTCCATCCGTCAGTTTCCATCCGTCTATATCCATCTCTGTACCTCTGTCTGTCTTGTTTGTGTTAGCTTCCAAGCACCACTCACGGATAGATCATAGATTGTGTTAATTCAAAGTGCGAGTCTGTCGTCGTCGTCTTCTTTCGACGGCGGAGAGACGAGATAAGTATAGTCCAGGCAGAAGCCGGTCCTTTTTATTCTTCCACTTGGCTCCGAGGTGCTTTTTGCTCTGGCTTGCGGTCACTACTGTGCGGCTTCCCAAAGCCAGTTGGGCAGGGAGAGCAATAATATCCCGGGCCCGTTCCAGAGCCTATTAGCCGGGCCGCTCCGTATCTGCTTCCCTGCTCCGAAGGGCATGGGAGTGCGCACAGGCTCGCTGGGGTTTTCCGTGAAATAAATCCCACGTTGTTTTTTTTTTTTATATTCAATATCAACCCGAGCAGCGCAGATCTCCTATTAACAACATATGGAAGACGGAGCCGGAGAATATAGGCTAAAGAAAATAACAAAGAAAGGACAATGCTGACAAACTCGGGCTGGGTATTGGTTTTGTGAACGTCATCTTCCCTAGCTAATAGTGCGACGTATTGTTCACAGACTCCCTTGTAAATCGCTGTGGATTACAAGCTCAGCTTAAAAGACTTAACGTCACATTAATGTAAACGTAGTAGTGGCTCAAAGCATTGTTCATCATGCGAACGTCGTTCATACAATACAAATATACTGTGTGTGTGTGGAGTAGCTGTGACGCTGTGGATTCACATTATGCTAGCTCACATTAATGGGGCCCCATTCAGCCGCTCAACATGCCATGTTGCACTATGTACCTCGCTCTCGCTCTCGCTCTCGCTCTCGCTCTCGCTCTCTCTCGCTCGCGCTCTCTCTCTCTCTCTCTCTCTCTCTGGCTCTCGCTCGCTCTTCCTCTCGCTTTCGTTCTCTCCCTCCCCTGAGATGTTGAGGTCAACCTTGCGAGGCGACTGGCTCAGTTAAGCACGCACAGAACTGATTAGAAAACCCCTCCCCACAGGGAGAGCCAATCGTATGGTCTTTCAACTGACATCATCTCCACCCCCCCCTCTCCTCCCTCAACAACCCCCCCCCCCCCCCCCCCCACCTTCACCAACTCAGCGGCTCCCTTAATTCGCCCTTCAACCTGAACCGCCGTTATTACAAGGCCTCAGCGTGCACCAGGGGCTAGAGTTGTACACCCCACCCCTGCCTGCCTGCCTGCCTGCCTGCCTGTCTGTCTGACTCTAGTTCCCTACCCCCTTCATCACCCGGGATTCCCAATCTGCCCCTCAAATGGGCATTCATGTGTGACCAGCATATGTAAAGCAACCCTCGGGAAGGCGCGTGTGTGTGCGTGTGCGTGCGTTTGAGAGATGCGTGTGTGAGAGAGAAGCACGAGTGCGTGTGTGTGTGTGCGTGAGAGAAGTGTGTGTGTGTGCGTGCGTGTGTGTGATGCGTGTCTACCAGGTTGTTTGCGATCTGTGGGGACTTAAAGTGTCAATCATATTCAAGTACAATTACTGTTAATTAGCTAATTTATTTTTGCACGCTTGCAAGAAACAAGCCCCATGTGTTAGTCAATTTCGACATGGAACATATTGTTTTGCTTTACTGTCGATAAGATCAGCCTTTTGCTGCTTTTTTTATTTTCTAAATTTAAAACAAACGTTGGCAATTGTGAAAATCTGTTCATTTCCTTTTTTTTTTGTCTTTGTCCCAATAAAAACCTGACATCGGAGGATCTGTTTAGACGAGCACTTGACGGGTTATGTCTTAACACTAACGATTTCCACACTGCTCGGCCAAACCACCAGCAACAGAGGAGTGGTGGGCGTGTGACTCAGCCCCCGCTCACAGACCCGGTGTCTCTCCACCGCCAACACCAAAGCACCACCGCTCATGGTGCAACGATCCTCACTCATCACTCAGGAGCTTGTTCAGCTCTCCGACCGCATTAACCTGCCGTCGTCTCCGTGAGCCCGCCCGTACACGCTTTGCGTGTGTCTCAGTGTGCGTGAGCGAACAGTAAAGACAAAAAAAATACAAACTGTAATTGTAGGGTATGCCAAAGTAGCAGGCAAAGGGAAAAATAAGAAAATACGTTTTTTTTTCTTTTTTATTTATTTAATGCCACGAACTGTCTGGTTGGGTTTGCCTGTCTGCGTCTGTGTTCGTAAAAATTACCGTTTTTTTTTGTGCGTGTGTGTGTGTCATTTGATTCCTGCTCCTTGACTCACGCTGTATCCTAGCGAGAACGGCGTCTGGGCTTGTAGCCCTGGTTGCTAAGCGGGCTATCGCTCAAGCTGCTACTTACCCCCTCCCAGTGCACCACGGTCATTATTATCCTAATTTATTTCCCGTTTGACACCCGCTATTAGAGGTTTGTGGTGCCGGATGACTGATGCATCCTCTGTAAAAAAAAAAAGAAAAAAAAAAAAAAAAGAAGGAAGAAAATAAAACCAAAAACTGAACGTCAAAAGGAATTTGGCCGGGCATGTTCTGAAGGCGGGACTTGCGACAAGCCAGGCCCAATCGAAACATGCCAAGTGGTGGTGAAAGACACGATGTGTGTTCCTCACTCAGTGAGTCATCAGTGTACTGATGAGAGGTCTCTGCCACGCCGGTGTGAGGTCTAGAGTGCAGACAGAAAGGACACTGCAACGTGAGATCATTACCAGACGCATCTCGGGTTACCGCTAGCATAATGCATTTAGTACTATGTAATCGCTGCTGTTCTGAAAGAAATACATCGTTTAGCGCAGGTTTCACAGCCTGGCAGATAAGCAATATTTTAAAAGGCCAAGATCAGCAAATTGACGGGTCAAGCTTATCTGTCTGTAAAGTTAATTGCCTTCTTGACGGAGCTGTACTGTTTATATTTTACGAAGTTGAATTACGAAGCCAGAACAGTTTTAGAGCGAGCGCTACGTTCAAACACCGAGATCTGCGTGTGGCGCGTCGGGCTCGTTTGTCTGCGGTTGTTAATTAAATCCGGTGACGGAAAGTTGGCCGGGGTTTTGAGCTCCGTAAGTTGCTCTTTTGAAAACGCGTACCGGAGGTTCCAGAGCTCCACCGCAGCCCCAAGCCAAACCTGTGATATCTGCCTAATAGTTTGTCTCCCGCAATCACTGTCTCTCTGCGCTCCCGTCCTGACACTAATTGGAATTCTCCCCGCGTGGGTTGTTGGCTTTTGATTTTGGGGAATCTGACCCAGGCTTATTTTTGCTTGTCTGACTCTGGCTCTCTAAATATTTAATTGTGCCTCGGTCAATTGGGCTCGCCAGAATGTCAAGCAATATCTCTCTGCCTCCGTGTTGCCCTGGGCTAGTCAGGTGGAGGGGGAGACGTAGGAACACACACTCGCATGAAACGCACACACACACGCATGAAAACGCACGCACGAAACACACGCAGACAAAACACGCATGCGCACACAGGGGCACAAAACACACCTCTACCTCTTATTTTACGAACCCCCAATGTGTTTCTGATTAGAGCCCAAGTACATTCAAGCAGTGGGGGGGGGGGGACATGGAAACATAGAAACACAACCAAATAAACTGTCTAGCCTTTCCTGGAGATAAGCAGTAAAGTGAGTCGTTCTCGGCTGAACTATCACCATCAGAGCCGACCATATGACAACGGCAGCCCGACGGTGGGTATTAGTATCATCAAGGCACTCCGATGCGGATCTGCGCTGCTTTAGTAAAGGCACTTGAGGGATTCTCTGGAGGAGTAACGGTGATCCCAAACCCTGTGTGTACCGTTGAAGCACTGATACGAGCAGATGCAGAGGAGCTGCATCTGCCCGTAACGACTTTGAACCTGGACCTTTTCAACCAACGTCCGCCCGCTGAGCGCTACAGGCCGGGTATGTCCCTAACGAGGGTAGCACACTAGCTGCTCAGTGTCCGCTGCTGGGGGCCGCGGAGGGCCCCTGGAGGGCCCCGGGGGGGGGTGGGGGGGGTGGGGGGGTCGGCGATGGTGTGTGCATCATGCGGTGTAACGTGAACCGCCTGGAGGCATGAAACCCCAGCGTCAGCCTCGGTGCCGAGTGCTGCCCTTCCTTACATAAAGAACATTTTGTTTCAATTTCTGTTCTCTTTTCCGCCACACACAGTCGAAGAAGGTCGAAGCCCTGCTGAAAGTTATTTTATCGTATTCGTTCCCGGTTCCTTGTTGTTTTTTTTGGTTCCGGGCCAACGGAGACGGACCAACGCGGTTGTCATTTTGCATCTGGCATCAGCGTGCTTTTGGATATTGACTTAAGTTTTCTAGAGACTTCTTACCAAAGCGGCTTGCAGTGAGGTAGGGGTTATGGACGCCCGCAGCTAGTCTGCGGTCACCCAGGGTCGAACCCGGATCCTTTCTGCTGGGTGTCCATCACCCTTACCACTGACTATCCTGCCCCTTTAATGCCATACCTGGTCACTCATCACTGTGGTCTCTCTCTCCCCCCTCCCTCCCTCTCTCTCTCTCTCTAGGTTCCTTGACAAATGGACAGCTGAACGGCTCGGGGTCAAAGGGCGGCCACAAGGAAGAGCGCTCCAAGAGCCTGGATGGGAGCAACAAGTACTCAGAGGACGGCCCCGCGAAGAAGAGGTACGGGCCCCGAGTCTTTGGTGGGACGTGGACGTGGACGGGGGGGGTCTGGCGCACTGGACTGGGCTTGTCTGGGTGGAACATCCCCCCCCCCCCTGTACTGTGTATCCACCTGGTGTCTAACAGCATGTCTGTGGGAGATGGAAACAGGTGGCATTGCAAGGCAGGAGGATAAAAACAGATAATATGTGGATCTGAAACGGAAAAACCCAGCCGGTTGTTCAGGTTATTATAGAATTCATAGCATTGCGCTTTTCCCTCCATCTTGGTCTTCCTCTGTCTGTTTGCTTCCATCTGTTTTTTCCTCTCTTTCTGTCCCTCGGTCTCGGTCTCTCTACCTCTATCTTCTGTTTCGCTCCGTCTGCCCTCATCCGTCTCTCTCTCTCGCTCTCTGTCTGTCTGTCTGTGTCTCTCTCTCTCTCTCTGTCTGTGTCCCCAGGTCATTTCATTGTGTTGGTAAGCTTGAGGAGGTGTACTGTGTCTTTTGCCTCAGTAACGCGAGGAGCCGGTATCAACAGAGAAATGTAAACAGAATCCAAGCTTAAGGAGCCATGGGGTCTGGTAATCACCCTCGAACCCCCTCATTATTCCTTTAAATGCCAATAGGATTCCCGTTATTAGCCCCTCGAAGAAATATTGTCATGTATCTCCCCCACATTAATCATTTAGAAAACGAAAGTGGAGCCGCGCGGAAAATAAGCTGTTAATTTCTTGGTAGTGCCGTTGAAATGTGTTTTTAATTAAAGTAAATCCCCACAAAGCGGCGTTTTCTGTTAGGAGACCTTTATTGGAAAATGGAATTAAAATAAAATAGGATTTTATTGTAATTCGCCCTCATCAAGTTAGTTTGATTCTGTTTACATATTCCAATCGCACACCAAAAATCTCTTTGGTTGATGGCTACAAACGTGTGTGTGTGTGTGTGTGTGTGTGTGTGTGTGTGTGTGTGTGTGTGTGTGTGTGTGTGTGTGTGTGTGTGTGTGTGTGTGTGTGTGTGTGTGTGTGTGTGTGTGTGTGTGTGTGTGTGCACCTGCTATGCCAAAACTCCGATATCCAAAGGCACACAAACGCATAATTGTGGTAATTGCACACAAATACAATTATGAAGCTGTCTCTGCTCATGATTAGCCAAGTCGTACTGCTTTCAGGCAGAGTGTAATGTACTACAGACACATGGACCCAACCCCTTCAAGGTGTGCGTGATATTGTTTATGAGATAACGCGCACACACTCTCTCACTCTCACCCTAGAACATTGTTTTACAATTTGGATGTTTCTGAACAAACCCAAACACACTTTGCTGTCATTCTCTTCGGGTCCTTTTTCATTTGAGGGGATTTTAATGAGGGACGCAAGTGCCCGGTTGTTTTTAATTAGGGCCCCTGACAAAGCTTTCAGTCTGCTGTTAATGAAACACACAAAGCATAGGCACAACTTGGCTCTGTGTGTGTGTGTGTGTGCGTGCGCTAAAAGACTTGCTCCAGTGCCCCATAGCAAGGACAGCCGGATTGGGCGGGGCGGGCCTGGGACAGTGGCCAATGGCTTCTCAATGCTCGCCCGATAAGAGAGACGGGGGAGATAATGTGGAGGGAATTGATGAAAAGGGCAGAAATAATGAGAGGGAGAAGGGGAAGGACAGGTGCGAGTGGCCTCCATTGTTGTTGACGTTGGCAGGGAAGCGGCTGCCTCCCGAAGCCTTTGAGACCCATTCTGTGTTTGTCTTCCCATGCTCCTGAGCCAGGCTGGCATCAGCCATAGCCTTGAACCGGAGCCTTGAACGGTAGAGTCTCAAACTCATAGCCTCGCACCGCCGGTGCCTTGAGCGGCATAGCCTCGAGACACCGTCGCCTCGGGACACCGTAGCTTCGGCCCTTATTACCATAGCATAAAGCAGTGTCGCCCCCAACACCTATACTCAAACCATAGCCTCGAACAAACATGGCCTTCAACTCTTAACCACTTACCAACACGGCCTCGAACAAACATAGCCTTGAAACAACTAAGCCACAAACTTTTAAACCATAGCCTTGAACTGTATAGGCTCCGCCGCCAACCGCCATAGCCTCACACCACCACAGCATCACACCCATCGCCGTGAGCCCCCATAGCCTCAAACACTGCGCCGCAAACCACCACAGCCACAGACCCTACCCTGGGAACCGTAGCCCCCCCGAAACTCCTGCCCCCCTCACCACAGCCTCCAACCTCGTTCTTCGTGAGAAAATACCGATCTCCATAACGCTGGAGCTACACAGGGCGCACACACACACACACACACACACAACCACATCAGGAACAAATAGAAATGGCCGCAACAACACAAAGCATGCATCTTCTCACACTGCGGGGCCCGTCTGTTGTAGTGCCTTCAGCGATGGCGTCAAACCACTGCACACATTCTCTCCCCCCCCCCCCCCCCCCCAGCTCTCACTCTTGTTATACATTGATTCGACATTTGTAAAACGTGCTCAAGCAAGGTTGGGAAGGATTTGTTTGAAATGACTCACTGAACAAAGACTTTTTTTTTTTTTGTTCTTTTCTCCCGGCGACTGCAGTGTGGTCGAGTGGTGTTCAATGGACCACGTGATTAAAATTAACACTTTTTTTTAGCCTCAGCGCCCACTTCAGTGCCTTTTCTTATTAAGCCACTGATCAGCCCTAATGCCTCAATTGAAAATCAACCAACTTTGGACCAACCACTTGATGTGAAAGTGCTCTGCTTTACTCTACTGCCTGCCAGTCGGTCCGATGTGTTCCTATCCCCAACCGCGTCGACCCGTTACCTTAATGCGTACCTGAACACTTCCTTTGGACCCCTGCCCCCGCCGCCAGGCAGTCTGCGGAGGGGCTCCCCCCCCCCCCCTCACGGCCGCCCGGACAGACCCAGGAGTCAGCGGTGGCTAAGCTGATGTGATAACTCATGGCAGGGGGGTGCCAGACCCTGATCCATTTGGCTGCGACTCATCTGATTAAAGATTACAAAGGGTTTTCATGGGGATGCCCACAGGGACTTGGCACGCACATCACTTGAAGTGAGTTAAAAAAAGAGAGAGAGACGAGAATAAAGTGTGTGTGTGTGTGTGTGTGTGTGTGTGTGTGTGTGTGTATGTTTGTGTGTGTGTCTGGTGAATCAGGAGTTTAAGGCCCATTGTAGGGCGGATTGGCCCACTTGTGTGCAGAAACCCCCGCCGTCGCCACCACCTCTCATTGAACAGAATAGTTCTGGCTCTCTTTGAATCCCTTCTTCCTCTGTTGTGTCAGCCAAGACACACAGTCGCACACATGCGCTCAGCTGCTCGGCTTTCTGTCCTGCCCTAATGGATGCCAAGTGTGGGCTAGTGTGTGCACGCGTGCGCGTGTTAACATGCGCATGCACATATGCGCGCACATGCACTAACGCACTCGCACGTACACACTGGTGTCCCTGCTTCTCTCGCATCACATTAGGAACCACAAACACACATGAACTGATTTCACCCGGTAAATGGGGGGAGGGGTTTTAAACGACTATTGATTGAATTCAAATGGCGGCTTTGAAGTGGCCTACATACAGCGAAACATGGCACGACCTAGCGGCGCTGGGGCTCTCGCCCACCACTCGCATGTATGCGCAGCGCAGTCATCTCGCATAAATCTGGTTTGCTTCACGATGCCCTTGGCACACACACACACACACACACACACAAGTGGGAGGGGCTTTGCGTTCAATGCTCCAACCCCCTTTCCTCAAAGGCCCTCGCCATGTGTTTTCTATAGATTGCTCCTGCTGATAAAGTGCACTTGACTTGGTGTGTGTGTGTGTGTGTGTGTGTGTGTGACCCTTTGTGTGTGTGTGACCCTGTGTGTGTCAAACCGGGCCTGCTGAGACAAAGACTTGAGGTGAGGTTGCTGGTCCTGGTGATTCACGAGGCGGTGGGTACGCAGGTTTAGTAGGCGGCTGGGTTGTAGCAGATGGAGGAACTGCTGTATACATCGCTCGTCTTTCGATCTCTACATCCATCCGTCCGCTCCTTGTCGCACAAATCTCCTTGTCGAACACTAGTTACTGTGGTCAAGCCCAGAGATAAAGAAGGGCTCTGATACAACCATCTGTTATTTATTGTTAACTTTTCAGAGCTGTGCCCTTCTGTGCACCTGACTCCGTCAACACGGGTCTGAAACATCCATGCCTGCAAGTCCCATTGAAAACTGTCTTCTTATGAGTCACCCTGGATGAAAGATCAAGTATTTTACATCCATTGGGCCATGGAGCCGCCCAATCCCAACAATACACACGCACTATTGTACACAAGAAAGATGTGACAGACTGTTGACGATGTCTTTCTTCCATTCTTTGTCCGTAACTTTGCAGTGATCGTTCCCTTTCTTTCTCTTTCCTTCCTGTGGCTGCCGGGAGTCATGTGTTACTGATTTATACGGAGTTCATGTGATGCCATTTCTCAGCGTTTGCAAATCCTTTGTGAGGGCTTCGCAGGATTTCTGGTTTCATTCCTGCGATAGAGCCATGCTTTGTGCTGGATTTGCAGCGTTTAGCGTGCTAGTGTTTAGCGTTTGGCTGCTCTGAACGTCATGGTGATATTAATATTGCTCTTTCACTGTTCTCAGAGTTGTTTCAGAAGGGCTCAACTGTTGGAACAGTGTTCCCTTTATCTCCCACGTGCCGAATGTTTTTTGTTCATGAGAAGCTCTTTTTCACACCGCATAATACTTCTTCTGCAACGCCCTATCATGGATATTTGGTGCGAATAGGTCCACTCTCTAAAAGATGGCAATTTAACCAGTTAGTGTGTGTGTGTGTCTGTGTGTGTGTGTGTCTCTCGCTCTCATGAAGGCATTGAAAACATACTTGGGTCACTCTAGTTCATTCTTCGCCTCGACCAACCTTGCTCACAGAGACGAAAAGAACCTGCTTTTGATTCACTCTCCCCAACCGAGTTTACAGCGTCTGTAGCCGCCGCCTACCCGGCTCATTCTGCAACAGTGACCAAATATCTAATAGTCATGAATGTCACCACGGTGGTGTTGTTTTTGTGCGTGCTTGGAGCGGCGACAGCCTCTTTGTCTCGGCCTCTTTTGTCCACGGTCACAGTCGTGCCTTTCTGCCGGGCTATCTCAGCCCCATCTTGATTAGACTAAAGGCCAACCCAAGCCCTGCCTCTGATGTGTATTGACCCTGCCTGGCCTGCCTTGGGGCAGCCTATCCCAGGGGCCGCTCTCAGGTTGGCTGTGTAGGGGGAGGACGGGGGAGGACGGGGTGTAGGGGGGGGAGGAGGAGGAGGAGGAGGAGGAGGAGGTGGAGGTCAGGAGAGTTGGCCATTGGTGGTGGGGGTTGGGGTGGACATTGACTGCTAACAGAGCATTACGTTTAAGTGTGTGTGTGTGTGTGTGTGTGTGTCGGACGGACTCGCAAGATGGCGTCCATCAGTGGTCGAGGCCTGGGAAGACGCTGCGGTGTCATCCTCTGTGAACTTGACTCGCTCGCGTCTGCCGCTGGCCGTTTGTTTACCTCGCGTTCGACTGGCAGAACGTTCGAGCGTGGGGGGGGGTTTTCCTCCGGCTGGAACTACCTTGACGTTGTTTATTGACACGAGTGTGGCTGTCCTCAGAAGCCCGGGCTTCAGACCGCCGGGCGCTCCTCATCGAGAACGGGTGATCCGCCAACGTAGCACTTTTACATTCGAGAAGACGGCCAGCTAGCTTGAGCAACTGCCGACATTTCTTCCCTCTTTAGCTGTCCCTCCATCCGGCCTTCTCCCCTCGGTATAGTAACATTTGAATAGGCCTGAGAATAGCCACGGATATCTTTAAAAACACACACAAAAGCCCCTTTGTGTTGACCGTATCTTGAATGAATATCGGCCCTCGTTTTGACTGGCTGAAGCGCTTGGACGTTGCGGCTGCGTCTGACACCAGCGATGCGACGGACCACAATGCATTAGCATCAACGGCTGGTATTTTTCCTGTCATCAGCCGGGGCCTTTTATAACTCTATAAACGCTCCCAAAATAAACCCACAAGTATCGCAGGCTAATCGTTGTTATCCAGCACGGTCCCCGCTGGTGTGTGTGTGTGTGTGTGTGTGTGTGTGTGCGCGCTTAGTGGGAGCCACAAACTGAGGGCCGAACATAGTGAGGACAAGGTGGGGATCGTGTGTATCCATTTGTCTTGTCAGCAACCTTGGCTCATTGACGTGTGTGTGTGTGTGTGTGTGTGTGTGTGTGTGTGTGTGTGTGTGTGGGTTCACGGAGGTCAGCTCGGAGCAAGGCCGTCTCTCGGGTGCATTCAGACAGAAAAGCAATAAACACTGGACAAAGGGGAGGTTTACACTCACACACACACTGCTGTTTACACTGCACACACCATCATTCTTGGTCTTGCGGGAGGGGGGTTTTCGTTTCCTTTTTTTTTATAACTTTTAAACACTTTTTGGACTTTTAAACACTTTGTGCATCTCTCGGGTTGGAGTCGACGCGTGCGGCCGCCCTAATTGTTTTTAATGCTATTCCTTTATCACTGATGGTCCCAAACTCCTAATACGGTTGGCTGCACTCCAACCCTGGGCCTTTTAAGATTCCCATACGGCCCAGTGATTAGCCTTCCTGCAGAGTAGGCGTCTTGAGATTAGACGACCAATAGCCATAACCGGTGTGAACGGACCGATAACCTACTGGGTTACCCGACTCCGCTACGTGTATGAATGATTAAACATCGTCAGTCCGGTCGGTGTCATATTTACCGCGATGCCTTCCATTCCGGGGACGACCACAGAAACGTTAATTTACCTGTCCGATCGTCGACGCGTCTAAAAGACATCGCTGGTCGCGCGGACACGTAAACCGGATTTTCCAAATGGTGCGTGCACTTTATTGGGACTGTCTTTTGCACATAAATACTTGCAGATCCCCTCGCTGTCGTGCACATAAACACACAATCATGGGTGTAGCCTGGACTCGTACTGGAAAAATATGGCTGCTTCAATACAGCGTGTGTGCGTGTGTGCGTGCGTGCGTGCGTGCGTGCGTGCGTGCGTGCGTGCGTGTGTGTGTGTGTGTGAAAAATATGCAGCTTGCAAGCTGGACTGCTCACGTGCACACACTAGCAGAAATGAGCCGCTAGACGTGCACACACACATGCACGGAGACTCTCAAATGGAGCCAGCTGCAGCTGAGGTAGTGGTTCTATTGGGACCATGTGGGCCATCTGGATCCAATGAGAGCCGGCCTGGAGGTACGGGGGAGCCAGGATCAGTGTACTTCTACTGACAGACAAACCCCTACCTCACCAGCGCTGGCGCACCAGCGCCAAACCGGATGCTCGCTGGACCGTAGCATTACAAGCTATCGGCTGAGATCTTGTCAGGTTCAATGCAGAATGAGTGCGTCCACTTTTCAATTGATTTGTGTTGTGCGAGCCGGGGCCTTCTGATTGAAGTGGACTTCAGTTTGGAGTGGCAACGGTTTGTGGGGAAGAGGTTTGCCTCGTGCCCCCCCCCCCCCCCTCCTCTACCTGTGGAGTGACCTCCTGTCGTTTTTTCAGTAGCACACCTACTGTCATGTAGACTCTTACTTTCCATCGGTTGGCCTTCTCCAGTGGGTGACGTCCAAGCCTCCGTCACTGCGCGCGCACACACACACACACAAGTGTCACTCTTCTCTTTTCGATGTATCCCCCACTCCCTTATCCCTCATATTTCATTCTCCCTTGCATGCTCTCTGCCCCCCCTCTCCCCCTCTTTTTATCCATCTCGCTCTTTCCCTCCCCTCTCTCTCTGTCTCTCTCTCTCTCATTGTATCTCTGCCACTTGTAATATCTCTCCCTGTCCCCCTCTCTTCCAATGCATGTCTCTGTCTCCGTGCCGGATGTCTTGATAAGTGTGCTGAAGTGTCTGTGGCCTTGGAATGCCTTTGAAGCTGTAAGTGGACCAATGCAAGCCCCTCGATAAGCCCCTATTTCCACCAGCTTTGTCAGGAGAGTGAGGGAGAGACTGAGGGGGGGGGGGGGGGGGGGGGGGGGAGGGAGAGAAGAGGAGAGCCATGGACCCCTGGAGACCAAGGCAAGATAATCTATTGGTGGAGTACAGCCCAGGAGCCGGGGAAAGACAGGAAGCTCTCCTTCCAATAACCCCTTCGCCAGAGTGTACACACATACACACACACACACACACACACACGTGCACACTCACAAAGGGGTCAATGTGTTCACGAAAAAAGAAAAAAGAAAGATTTGTCTCTTCAATAATTTATACGGGGACCAGACATCGATTAACACAACGGGTCGATCGACTCGTGCGGATGCACTTCATGCCTTC
>NC_082403.1:5515720-5520720 GCF_031168955.1 Gadus macrocephalus
TAAAGTTCGCAATGGAAACGTGTGGGCCAACCCAAACGTCCCCGTGCTTCCTGCTTAGGCTCGTTAGCCACGATTGAGGGCCCTTAATTTCCTCCAGAGGTGCTTGTTTATACTTTTATACTGCTGAGCACCAGACGAGCTGACACAGTCCAGGCCCGGCCGAAGCCCTTTGTGACTTTACATCAAACGAAGCCACAAGTCGTAGGGGCACAGGATTGACATTTAACGGAAAGAAAGAACGAGTGAAAGCAGAGGAGGGGGGGGGGGGGGGGGGGGGGGATGCGTGCCTCCCTGCGTGCATGTGTACGTGGGGGGGGGGGGGGTGTACGTGTTGCTGTTGCCTACTACATGTGTGCATCATATATCGACAAGAAAGACACGCAGACAAGCGAGTTTTTTCAGCCAACTACGTGTCTGCGTGACGCGTGTCTCGACTACGTCTTGGACAATGGCGCCCTCTGGTGGCCAAGCGTGTTCAGGCCATAGGGACCGGCAGCTGTATATCTTAGAAAACAGCACCGTCTCTTAACGACAGCTGACACCCCTGATTAGCGCGCGCGCACGCGCGCTCTCTCGCTCTCTCTCTCTCTCTCTCTCTCCCTATGACTTCACGCATACATGCTCATAGGTGGAGTGTGAGAATGAGAAGGTAGGAGAGAGAGAGAGAGAGAGAGAGAGAGAGAACCCGTTTCCATATATGAAATCAAGACCTCCAGACAATCAAGTCAGGACCACCCTGTAGAGAGGGAGTGAAAGAGAGATGGAGGAAGATGGGGCTGGAGAGAGAGCGAGAGAGAGAGAAAACAACGGGGAGATTTTTTTTCCATATTGTCACTCCTAGCCCCTGAGCACAGTGGTGTTTGTGTGTGCGTGTGCGTGTGTGTGTGTTCGCCAGGGAATAACCCGGGTGATAGAATGTGACAGGGCGTTCACATCCAATGCAGAGCTAGTCACACGACACGCCTTGGGATCGGCAGGCAATTGGACCGCACATAACTAAGATGTCTGCTCCCCTGACCCTAATTGCTGTTTAGCTCATTTGTGAATACAGTGTGTGTGTGTGTGTGTGTGTGTGTGTGTGTGTGTGTGTGTGTGTGTGTGTGTGTGTGTGTGTGTGTGTGTGTGTGTGTGTGTGTGTGTGTGTGTGTGTGTGTGTGTGTGTGTGCGCGCTTGCCCGCAACGCCATATTTGCATACACGTGCAACTGCATCTATTTGTGAAACAATCACACATGAACGCTTAATGCTCACTCGCTCACAAACACAGAATTGTATTCATTATCTGTTTGCATATCATATTCTATTTGTGTCTACACACGTGCATGGTTTGCTCTTTAATCAGTGAGCAAACAGAGCAGAACAGCGTGCACCAGAGCGATCATTGAGGGGGGCTTGTCTGTCTGTCGGTCTCCGTCTATCCCTCCGTCTGTCTGACTGCCTGACCCACGCACCCATTAAAAACAGCCTAACTAAGCGATTTCGGGTTCCGTGTCTCCAAACAGGCTTGGGCCGTTCCCGTTCTATCTCCTCATCTCGTCGTAATCGCCCACCTCTCGCGTTACCCACCGGGGACCACCTGAAATCAAACGATACCAAGCCGGATATAAAAAAAAAAGGAGAAAACTAAAACCACATCGCGCTCCTCTGAAGTCTGAGGGGTATAAAATGTCTGGTAATCTCTCTCCATTACCCAGCGTGGGAGAGGAAGGAAGAATGGGCTGGGGGGGGGGGGGGGGGGGGGGGGGGCAGCCAGCTAAATGTGATGATTCATTCTCTTTTTCCTTTAGGTCTATTCTTTCCTAGGCTCTGTCCCTCTTTAAGGGAATGCTCCGTCTCTGAGGGATTGCGTTGGTGCCCCTTGTTATCGATTTAGCAGTTGTCAAGCAATGAGAGGAGAGGGGGGAGGGAGGGGGTAGAGAGCCACATCCTCCAACAGAAAGTCACTCAGTGGAGCACATCTGTTTTGGCATGTTTATGGCCCATAAAACAACCATTTGATAAATACGGGTCGATCGATGAGTAGCTATATCTATTTGACTTGGATTTCGTTACTCTCAAACAGGGTCGATTCAGACCGCGTTGTTTTACTTATCCCCGTTTCTACACTTATGGTTAAAATGTCTGTTACTTTTTAATTAAAAAATGTTGAGGTAGGCCATAAGACCAGGTTGAGCAAGGTAATGAATTTAGGCAGAGGTGCAGGTTTTGGATTACTTCAGGAGAGACTGAGCATTTTATTAAAAAGAAATTTCCTGTAATGTATTTGAGGAAAAGTTTTGCAGTACAAAGTGAATTTCAGTTTTAAACCTTAAAAGCCGGCTCTCCGCTTTCCAATCGACCGCAACTGAGCAAAGTCTGCCTACCGGCACCGTTGTTCCGTCTCCCACTGCGAGTAAACCTATTTTAAGTTGTGGTGTAAGCAGTTAGTTAGACATTAAAGCTACTCCAGTTTAAGCAACTCCAATGTAACATTTACAATAGGTTACAAATAGGCTACTCCAGCATCAGTTGCAAATTTTATAAGGGATATGTCAAAGTAAATGCGGGTTGTCTAGGGTAAACGCCACTGCAAGAGCTACATACTGATTTCCGCTTAGCCTATACTGACCTCTGGTGGTATTATTGTGTCATTACAGTCTAAATGTTTATCATTTAAATGCCATCTGAAATACAATACTTCTGGCCCTATACTGACCTCTGCTGATATTATTGCGACATTAGTCTAAATTATCATTTAAATGCCACCCAAGAAAAACGTTAAACATAGTCCTACCAATTAAAATGCAGGACATTGAATGCAATCCAAAGTATGCATATCTAGCATAAAAAAAAATCGGGGCCTTCATACATTTATTTTCGGTTAATTCAGGGTTAATTTTGGCGCCTTTTAGCTCAACTGTTTCTGGCGTTGGAACACTTTCCAAGGTTTGGTCAGCTCTGCAACCCAACCTCATGAAACAAAAGTATACCCCCTCATATGACACATCATTAGCCGCTAACATCAGCCTTCACACAGTAGGTATTTAGAAGTCAACCTCAGCAAACCCATCAACCCTAGACCGGAGGTTTTGCCCAGCTCCCAGTTTGTTACTGCAAAGTATTTCAAATAGAGAAATGAAGCCCTGACGGTGTCGAAGATAGTGGTGGCGGCTGGAGGAATTTATTTGAGGGGGGGCTGAACGTTTGCATTCCAAACCCCTGTAGGGGGGTCTGGAACAAGATTTTTTTGTGATTTTCACAAACAAACGAAGCATTCTGGTGCATTCTGACAAAATAGTAAAGGCAAAAAAAGAACATTTACTTACAAAGACGAATTGGGCCAGGGAACTAAGTTTTAAATTATTTTTTTGCCTTGTAGAAATCAGCAACATTAAGAGTGCAGATACATCAACAATAACTTTGAATTACACACAAGGTAACATTCTCTCTCTCTCTCTCTCTCTGTGTGTGAGAGTGAGAGAGAGATAGAGATAATGGGTGAATGTGTTACGGCCAAGCCATTGTGTTGGTAAACGTCATCACTCATACATATATCTACAGTCTGCATTAGTATGCATTTAGACAAATACAATGAAATATGAATTCCACAAAATTCATGTAAATGTGCAAACTTTTGTGTGTGGTTGTTGAAGACACACTTAAGGCCTGATGCCACCATAGGTTTGCAGAGGACTATATACAGTATGTACACTGAATAGGTTTGCAAAGGACTATATACAATATGAACACTGAAGGCCTGAAGCAACCATAGGTTTGCAGAGAACAATATACAGTATGTACACTGAATAGGTTTACAGAGGACTACATACAGTACAATATGCACACTGAAGGCCTGATGCCACCATAGGTTTATACAGTACACTTGAAAGGGGTGGGGGGAGGTTGTGAGGGTCTGCAACCAGTGTCCATCTCAAGGGAAATACATAGGCTAGTGGAATAAATAGAAGTTGCTTACCTCTAGCATGGCTAGCTTCTGTCCGTTCTGATAGATGTTTCAGGTCTGTCAACCCTGTCTGTGTCCACGAACTATCACACGCACTTATTTTAAAAAGTATACTAGGAAAGCAAAAAATTGCATTGGCATACCCACAGCTAGTTAGCCAAGCCTGAACCAAACTCTGGAAAAACTTCTCTTGTAGGCTCTATCCTTTTCTCTTGCTTGTTGGGTTATGTTCACTTTTGGCTCTGAGTTCTTTTACTTGCAATTTTGCTGCAAATGTTCTTCTTTCGAAGGGATTCATAAGCAAAGACTTAACTGAATTTGGGGCTAGCTGAACTCACAGGGAAACAGTGGTAGCAGTACTCAAAGTCGCCATCTTGCTGATCTCTGAGGTAATGGCAAATGCGCGGTTACGCGTAGTGGACGGTGCACTGCGCTTGGGGCTATATCTTGAGCGCCCAAAAGCCAAACAATTCGACGACGCTGATTGGCGAAATTATGTACTATTCTGCCTAGCAACGGGGGAACCATTGGCTAATAATTCAGGCATGTGGGGCTGAGCGAACTGCGCCCCACGGAAGACATCTACTTCACCAAGATGAACGTTGAACATGTAAGTGAATGAATATTTTTAATGATGGGGGATTCTAAAGATATTCTAAAGTAAATGCATTATTCGAATGCAATTAAAATAGATTAATTCTCAAAATGAGAAGATTATTTAAAAAAAAATATATAAATATATTTAAAAAAGAAAAGATGGCCGGTCGGCGGGAGGGCGGCGCCCCAGCGCCCTCTATAGGCGAGCCGCCACTAAGTGGATGTCTGCAAACCCCTTGCGAGGGACACCGTCTCTAGATCTAATCCAATACGGTTTAGATAGAGTAGGCCTACCACAAATTAAAGATCGGATACCAGATTACGTCAAAATATGATTGTTTATTGAATTATACACAACACATGAATACATTGAGAACAATCAAATGAGAAAGCAGAAAAACAACACAAAATACAGATCAATCAGAAACAAACACATTTATAAACAAATGTATTGAGGTTGT
>NC_082403.1:5525720-5548220 GCF_031168955.1 Gadus macrocephalus
GAACGAGAACAACAACGAGGCGACAGGACAGGAGCATTTATTCACAATAGTCTGGAGCCGAGGCTTATCTCTGCGGGGAAACGCTGTTGAACTTTTTTTTTGCTACAATCACACACCAAAATGAATCGGAGTTTTCATAAATCGCAACCTTTGCGATACGCGGATTGTAATGCGGTGGAGGTTAAAAGCAAGGTGAGTGTCTCCGGCGCACATATCGTATTCCTATCTGGCTATTAACAGAAAGAAATGATAACACATGGTCATTCCCATCCCGTAACGGGCGGTAGTAGTCGGGTACAGCTTAGTGGAAATATGGATTGTACAATAAACTGCAAAAATCTCGATGAGAATTCCCCAGTGCCTCATGCAATGGGACAAAACGGACGCGTGAGGAACCGAGTGCACGTTTTGTACTGCGTGCATAGATGTGTGTACTTTACATTACGATGCACATTGTAGTAGCGCCGCGGTGTCCCCGTCCCACCAGCCACTATAGGGCGCTGGGAGTGTGGACCTATTGATGCGACGGCTAATGTTTTGGAGGGCTTCCACCCGCGTATAACCAGGAGTTCATAGATAGGGAGAAGAAATAGCACACGGGGAATATTTCTGAATCGCACTGAAGTGATCCCACTAACTTAATTATTAATACAATGCCAACAAGCGTCTTTTCACAGACGTCAGTGTGAGTCAGCGAGTATTTCAACTTTAGGATAGTGTGCCCGTTTCCCCTCACATCCCGCTAGACTATATCCTAATGTAGTATAAAACGCAACATAATGGATCGTCATGAAGTCTCAAATTATGTATTTTCTTTACTCACTTGATTCAATTCTCTGTTAGTCTCAAAAGACAATTCAGGCTCAGGATTATAGGTAAATACTTAGACATCCCATGTGTCACATCCACTGGAAGGTGCATCACAAGAACTGTCATCACTTAAAAATGCATCTATGGCCCAAGGCGAAAGGACCTGGACCCCTCCTCTCCGCCGATACCCACCATGCCTCCATGTTCATGTGCAAATCAATGGCGAAACAACAAGACGTGACTCATTGACTCAAATGCAATGTGTTGTCGTTTTGGAGGCCGGGTATCAGGGCATGGGCTGGGTGGGGTGGGGTATGGTGCAGGGGTAGTGACGAAAGAATGCTGTGAGAACTCTGCTATGGGAACGCCGAGGAAGGGTGGGGGTGCGGGTCACGTCTATTTACACTGAAGTTGGCTGTGGTCCATTTGTTTCGTCGCTGGTGTGAATGAGCCCTGCTTCCAAAAGTGAAGGCTCCCCTATTATCTGCCTGGACACTCCGCATAGGTTTCAGCTCTGCCCTTATTCCTAGCGCCAGTGAAGACTGACATGACCCAGTGGCAGCGTTGAGAGAGAGAGGGCCGTGTTTGTTTTTTAATGCCTAGCTCTCTTTCTACCGGTCGGATCGAAGACGGATAGCGGGATAGGCTTTGACTTGTGCATACATGAACGAAGTCTTGCATAACAAGACAGTAGAGCAGGAGGCCTTCGCTGTTGTTGAAAGTTTCTGAAGCGCATGCCCCTTCCAATTGCAATGGAGGACAGGTAAACCTGTATCTCATTGGCCTGTATATGTTTTTAAACCTCATAAAACACTGTTGTAAGTGTGTCATGGAGGGGTAAAGTCAGGCCAGTATTGACACCAGCTGATGGGAGTGCGCTGGTCACAATGGTCACCCACACAATGGCCTCAGAAGCAAAGGAAGGTGTCGGAGCAAGTGTATTCTCGTCCAGGTTCAACAACAGATGCTGGAGTGTGTGTGTGTGTGTGTGTGTGTGTGTGTGTGTGTGTGTGTGTGTGTGTGTGTGTGTGTGTGTGTGTGTGTGTGTGTGTGTGTGTGTGTGTGTGTGTGTGTGTGTGTGTGTGTGTGTGTGTGTGTGTGTGTGTGTGTACGCTTGTCATAGGTGTCAAGCTATTGTCACTCTCGCTCGAGAGCCAGGGCATCACTTGTCCTTGCCATCCCACATTGTTCTCAGAGTGACTCACGGCTCTATTTGCGTACCTACGAGTGAGCCGTGACGTCACTGCATTCACCTGCCGGGGCCATTGTGATTCCATCTATAGATACACCGATCAGATCAGTAGTGATCCTCTTTGTGGTTGGACCTGGCTTATCGTACATCGCTCCCATTGCTGGAGGAAGAGGAGATGGCTAGTCGTACTACTGAAAAAACGACTGTGTACTACTGTGCTCCAATTTCAGCCCACTGAATCAAAAGTGTGCCTGATGGAATGCGAGTATTGGATTGGGTTACAGTTGGCAGCCATTTTGAAAGGTTGATGACGTTGTCTTGATCGCCCGCTCGATAATGTCAATGCCCTGACAGTTTTTCACTCGGGCGAAGAATATTAAGGGTCACAGGCACTTCAGAAGTCCAACCTAATCTAATTGTTCAAACTTTGTGTATGTGCCCTGACTCAACTATTTGTTTAAGTTCCTTATTCTATAAAACAAAGATGGATAGGTACTCTGTGATAGAGATTACAGATGACATTCCCTTCTGTTTTGTCCCTGTTCTATTCAAAGTACATAAGTACACTAATTAAAGAGTACACACACAGTCTGAGAGAAGCCCAACTGTTTTGTGTTAATACTCTTATCTTCAGATAGTTCAGTGGTAAACAAAGCTGTTCGGGAAACAGCTGAGGAAATCCCATTACAACTCTGGTGGACTAGTGTGTGAACGTGCTTGAGATAAATGGTTGATATAAGTAGTAAACAAACGCTGGAGAAAATGTTTACCACGTTGGCTGCTGCCGTCATCTTGGGCAAATTTAGGGACTGGTAATGATGCAATTCATGATAATTCTCTTTAATCTGACGATAATTCTTTCCATTACAAGTTACCAGAATCCAAAGTGATGTCTTAAATGTGCTTGCTTATCTGCCAATCAGCCAAGAAAAACCCAACCATTCATTTATTTTCCATCCATGAACCAACAATTTGAATTGAACTGCAACATTTAACAGCAAATGTTATTTGTTACTTGTTAAACTACGTAAAAAATTCATAGATTATCAAAATGGGATTCTAACAATGTTCTGTTGATGGACAAATCTATGAATAAACTCATTGTCGAAGCCGTAGTGTAGGTCTAGCTAGAGGGGTCGGGTTTAGTCCGGGTAGCCTTGTTTTGTTTTCTTGTGGGAAATGTGTGATTAGCAATATTTGGACCAACCCAGGGGTTTTCTTGGTGACTATCTGTGACCCTGGTCTGTCAGCGCTGGTTTCACTCTCCTGAAGGTCTTGTCAGCGGGGGGGGGGGCCTGAGGTGATAGTGGAGGTAATCAGTGGGCTCGTCCTTCATTGACAGTACAAGAGTTTCATCAAATAGTTTGATGGATTTTACTTCACTAAAAGAGCCCTTGTTGTAGTGTATGAGAGGGTCTTGCAGAATTGGTTTACACACTATATTGTTTTGAAACCATTGGAGAAATCTAAAAACCGAGGCTATCTTATTCCTAAAATGGAATACAAAATCAGTATCAACAAGAAGCAGGGCTGTGCTGGCTAAAAACAACATCGCATCCACTCCACACACTAGTCAGAGGTGACTAGATCCAGCTTGTTCCAACCTGCTCAAACGATTGGCCAGAAGGTGCGGTGATGTCAGTGTTCTTGTGGTGTATTCTTAGTACAGGGTTTAAAATGTTAGGCCAGTGATTAATATCCCCGTGTTCAGACTTGTCCCAACCCAAAGAGCCCTTTTACTAGTTTTCTCACTCCAGCTTACATCACACACAGTTTGCACCTCTGTCACGACAATCAACAAGAATTATATTATGTTAATTATGTTATGTTTTAAAAGACATGCATACAACATCTCGCACATCTTTGAGTTGTTCTTTGTTCTACTTTACGTTATCTGATGTCCATATTGTTTGACATTAACCTGCGAGTGCAGACGACTGGTGAGGTGTGCTGCAGAAACCAGTTCTCCAACTTTATAAAGGTGTCCTTCAAAAGGGTGTGTGTGTGTGTGTGTGTGTGTGTGTGTGTGTGTGTGTGTGTGTGTGTGTGTGTGTGTGTGTGTGTGTGTGTGTGTGTGTGTGTGTGTGTGTGTGTGTGTGTGTGTGTGTGTGGGAGTCAGCTTTAATCTGTACACCAGGCTGCACATGCAGTTCCCCAGAATGTCGTGTGTTCACTCACGATCCCATGTCCTTTGCTAATTACAGCGTAGGCTCTCCTCCCCCCCCCCCCCCCCCTGCCTCTCTCCCCCGGCTCTTCTTCTGCTGCTATCTGTGTTCTGCCGTGCTCCCCTCCCCTCCCACCGCCATATGTTTCTTCTTCTTCTTCCCTTCCTTTCCCCTCTCCTTCGTGACCCTCTAATGATAATGTAGAGAAAACACGCCAACGCGAATCACCAAATTACAGGAGTGCCGTGGCCTTGGCCAACCCCACCCGCTGCACCCACCACCACCGGCACCATCATGTCTCTCTGTCCCATGTTGACTCCATCTCTCTTCGGGGAGGGGGCGGGTCACCTCTTGGTGGTCCCTCCTGTGTGGAGGTCCCTGACCTGAACACCAGATGACCAGGGAGTCCTGTTTTGCGTAAACGCACTGTACGACGTCACAACCAGCGCTTAGTCACCTACCTGGGTTGTACTGCCTTTTGTTCCAGCCCCCTCCCCCCCCCCCCCCCCACACTCCCTTTTTTCCATTTCCTGCCTTAAGTTGGGCAACTGCTTTTGAGTGAAATCGTAGGTTTTAACAGGTTAATCGTCGTTTTCCGTCACGGCCTCGCGACTGTCTAAGGGTTGTCGCATCGGTAACTTTATCCTACTAAATAAAATATCATGCTTCCTGAGAAATGTAAATTTAGCTCTGTTCTTTTTTTCATGAAGACCGGCTTCCTGCTCGCTATGTAATTAGTGGAAGATACCATCGCTAGCGCTCTGTTGAAACCGGTCTCCGAGGATTGCAGCCAGTTTAGTCTTCTGCATATGTCCTGCAGGGAACTTCCAGTGTGGTTTTCAAAATAAAAGCTTACCCGTGTCAAAAAATAAAAGGCTTGCTGACTGTATCAAAGTAAAAGCTTGCCTGTATCGGAATAAAAGCCTGCCTGTATTGAAAATAAAAGCCTTTCTGTATCGAAATAAAAGCAAGCCCGTGTCAAAATAAAAGCCTTACTGTATCAAAGTAAAGACATGGTGCTTCTAAAGTGAACTCGCTCGCTAGCTTGCTATCTTTGGGGTTAACGAAGCCGTCCTATCTTCCTCCTCACACGTCTTTCTCTCCTTCCTCAGTATGGGGCGGAGTTTCGGCGGTTCTCGGTGGACCGGGTGAAGCCGGGGAAGTTTGAGGAGTTCTCTCGGCTCATCATGCACATCCACCGCATCGCCAACATGGAGCTGATGATCGGCTATGCCGACGTGCACGGCGACCTGCTGCCCATCAACAACGACGACAACTTCTGCAAGGCCGTGTCCATGGCCCACCCCCTGCTGCGCATCTTCATCCAGAGACAAGGTAGGCGCACACGCAGTCACGAGGTCATGCGTGCACGTTGGACATACCCTCCGTGTGAAGACACGCGTGTACAAATGAATGGTAAATGGACTGCATTTGTACAGCGCTTTTTTTAACCACGCTAAGCGCTTTACAATATTGCCTAACCGTCACCCATTCATTCACACAACGACGGCGGTGTCCACACTGAAAGGCGACAGCCAGCTCGTCGGCAGCTGTTGGGGTGAGGTGCATTGCTCAGGGACACCTCCACACTTGGCTAATAGGAGCTAGGGGATCGAACTAGCAACCTTGCAGCGACCAGCCAACCCGCTCTACCTCCTGAGCCACATGCCGCCCAACGACATGTATGCATGTATGCATTCAAAGACGCATGCATACACGCATGTGTGTATATACTTCCAGACACAAACAGACCCGCACACGATCACAGAGCAAGACAGATGAGTGTGTGAGGGAAGGTGAGGCTTGTGGTACAGCACCTGGCGTCTACATTGTGTGTGTGTGCTACATTGAAACTGGGCTTCTTAGAACTTCATCTTGGGTTTATTTTTAGTAGTGTGTATTCCTGGGATGCTATTGATGCTTTTGAAGCATGTATCCTGTGTTTTGACTTTGGCAACTCATTCAAAACTTTTGCTGCGGAAAAGCATAAGTTGCCAAGGGGTTATACCTCAATAATGCTTTTTCCTCTCGTGTGTGTGTGTGTGTGTGTGTGTGTGTGTGTGTGTGTGTGTGTGTGTGTGTGTGTGTGTGTGTGTGTGTGTGTGTGTGTGTGTGTGTGTGTGTGTGTGTGTGTGTGTGTGTGTGTGTGTGTGTGTGTGTGTGTGTGTGTGTGTGTGTGTGCATTTCCTGACCCCTTATTGGCTATATCTGTCCGTTTTTTTTGTCTGCCTCAGCTAAGTCCTGTGTCTTAACCAAAACACACACACACACACACACACACACACACACACACACACACACACACACACACACACACACACACACACACAGTGGCTGTCACCCCCATAGAAATCAGGTCATTGAGCCCAGCCTGTATCCCAGCATACCAGACATTACTGGTAGACAAAAGATCTGCATGAAAAGAGAGGGCCCTTCAGTGTGTGTGTGTGTGTGTGTGTGTGTGTGTGTGTGTGTGTGTGGTGGAGGTTTTCTCAGGCTGTGTGCGTGTGCTTGTTGCTTGGATATGTTTAGTCTCAGGACGCTCCACGGTAGCTCTACACTCACGGGGTGATCTCACTTGATGTGGAATTCTGCATTCAGTTCCACTTCTTAGCCTGTGTTTAGAGCCAAGATGGCCGCCAGGTGAAAATGCAAATTGGTGTAAGTGCAGTGAGGCGGTAAAACGACGACCCACAGACAATTATTGCATTCCCTGCTTTTTGAATGCAAGATAAACCCCCTCAAAGCCTACTTTTAGGGGGTTTATTTGAACGGTAGTGAGCTTTGTCGGATTTAAAAAATAAATCTGTTCCTCAGTTTAAGGCGCCATCGTTATTATCTGGATTGTTCTCCACCGATATTTGATTCATGACGATGAACACTGTTTGATAATAAGGGGCATATGCCACAGAAATGTAACCAAACTCGGGCTGTTCTGATGCAATCCTGGTCGCAATGGCAACCGCATATTCACAAGTGTGTGCGTGTGTGTGTGTGTGAGTGTGAGTCATAGCCAGCTCTGTGACCATGGGTTGGGGGGTCTGGATGCTACACTAATCTTTTAGCTCTCCAGACTCACTGTGGAGTCTTTTGTTGTGGAACTAACAATGAGGTATGTGTGTTTTGATTCTGGTCAAGCATATGTGTCTTACCGTCTGTGTGTGTGTGTGTGTGTGTGCATTAATGTGTGTGTGTGTGAAGAGGCGTCACTCTGTGATAGCCAGGCGTGCCAGGCAGTGCTGTCCTTCAAGCGGGCAGGTCATTGCTCGGTGGCTGTGTGGATGAGCTCACTGGTTCCTTCTGGTCCTGCTGGGAGGCAACTGGTCTAATGCACACACACACACGCACACGCGCGCACGCACGCACACGCGCGCGTACAAACGCTGTTCAAAGTCTTGTTCAACTCCGCTTGGCCCTTTTGGCTTGATGTTCATTTCTTGATGTTCATTTCTCATATAGCCACAGCTTTTAATTATTCACAGCGTGTTGCATTATTATTTCTATCCAGTTTTAGGACTGGTGTCATCACTAATAGATTGAATACCCAGCAAGGGTTGGGCCACAGAGGTGGGACTGTAGTGGGGGGGGGGGGTGGGGGGTGTTCAGGGTCTGGGACACTTTCTATGGTATCTGAGTTGGCATCTTCCTGTGTGTTTTAAGTGTTTGCTGTGCAAACACGTCAACAGTGGCTAGACCACAGGACATCCTGCGGTCGGCGGACCAGAGGTGCAGATCTGATCTGAGATCTGGATTTGACTAATGACCTTCCTGGGATCTGAAGCGGAGGAGAAAGCTCTGGTTCACCTGGAGCGCTGAGCCAGGTCACCCACCTGACCCCGTGCAGTCCTTGCTCCAGTCCTGGGGAGATCGGATATCCTTGTGTTTTCTTTTGAACCGGCCCGCTCTTCTGTGTGTTTGTGTGTGTGTGTGTGTGTGTTTGAAGTGGTGCGCACGAGACCGTTACGACATCCGCTATTATCTAACACACACACACACACGGGGGGGGGTGGGGGGGGGGGTCCAAAGGATCATTGTTGGTATGATCCAAAGGATCATTGTTGGTATGATCCCTAAAGGCATGTATGCTTGGTTGTCACGGTGTGGCTTTTCTTTTTTGTGCAGACGTGACACTGTTGCCTATTATTTGCTCTGGGGTGTATGTATGATGACGGGCTGTGTGGAGCGCGCCCAGGGAATAGCAGTGAGTGTACACTTTACAGCTTTGTCTCACAACAATGCACAATAAAGTGCATGAGCACACAGGCTTAGTCAAAGCACCGCCTATCGCGGGACAAGACAATTCTTGTTCTCCCCTCGCGGTTACAGGAATGTGTTTTAAGAGTGAGAATGAGCATTACTGTTTTTTTTAAGTTGCAAATGCCCGAGACCGTTTTTGTTTTTATAGAGGTGGATCTTGGTAAGGAATCACACACCAGACAGTTGGCCTTATTTTAGAATATTACTATTTTACCTTCCACCCAAGTGCCTGGAAGCACGTGTACGTCGATCCTGAATTAATATTTAACAAACGATATCTGACTCGGCAGATTTTACGGAGAAGCATTCCCAACACGTGCGGCGCGAACCACCTGTTTCAGTTACACTCCTAGTAAAACACATGTTCCCTCATCATCAGGGGATTAGGATTCCCCAACAATGATCAGGTTAACGGTAATAGCGTGTTTATTTATTTACTCACGTTTCCCCAAAGGCACGGTGTGTTAGCTTAGCGTAAGCTCCCCCGATAGACCACAACATTAGCCGTGTGATTGAGTCAAAACACCCCCGTCAAGGTGCCGGAGGAGGTATGTGATGTGTTGTTTTTATATTTAGACCGCAGCGATCCACCCGACGCTGTGTCAGTTCTCTTGCATAAATCCTTAATCCGTCGGTAACAAAGCCACGACTGTTGACAAAATACACACACAAACTGACTGGGTTCGTCTTTTGAGAAGAAGCTTCGTTTCTGGACGCAGTTCTGCCTATTTACTGCACCATCATGGACGAATACCATTCGTATTCGAAAGTTGTTTATTTCACTGCGAGATTACAGCTGGATGTAGTGTGACTGATTGGTGGGGAGGTTAAACATTTTGCCTGTGTTTTTCCGTTAGTGAATGTTGTTGAGAGGGTCGTTGTTGTGGTGCAGGTATCTGGGGTCAGCCTGTGTATGACAATAGTCCTTGGAAACAGTTAGCAGGACCACTGTGTGTGACTTCTGTGTCTGTATCGTAGAGGCCTTGTGGGGACACAGCGTCGTAGCTCACGTTGTAGGGAAGTCGTTGTGGGGTCTTATCTGTGACATTCAAATAGCAACCCTGTCCGTATTCCATTCAGAGGTATAACGTACACTTATCTGAATTTGATATTCAAATAGGTTTTAATGCTTCGATCTGCCCTCCTATCTTTTGTTATTGCTCACACTTGACCGTGTATTCTTATCTCTCCTCGTAAGGAATAATTCAAAGTAGGTCTCGGATAACGCTTTTCAGGACGTCGGGCAAATACTACTGCCCTGGTCTGCCAGACAGGAAACCATTTATTTAATCACTGGCTATGCTATTTATATTGAAACAAAGTGGGGAATGATGATTTGCGAATAAGAGCATAGTTGCCTTACTTGTAGAGCTAGACGTAAACACCCAAGTCTACTCAAATCGACCTCATTCATTCATGCATTGGACTATGTCTTGCTGAAGTCCGAGAAAAAAAAAAATCATAGAATCTTAGAAATGTCAACTCTTCCAATTATGTGAACCGCAACTTAACGACCTGAACGGACCACATAATCTGCTTCTGCAGCGTGCCTGCGTGTCAGCAGTCTGTTTTTCTCCCAAAAAAAGAGAGGGACAGAGCTGTTTGTGTCGGCAACTGCAGCGGGCTGAACTCAGACTAAACTCTGGAGGAGACACCAAACAGGGAGCCAGCGCCACTTGGGTTGGAGTTTAAAAAACACAGCCAGGCCAAGGTCATGGCCTACAACGGGGCCAAACACACACGCACGCACGCACGCAGGTCAACAAGCCGTGCTATCTCCACAACACCTGTGAAAAGAACAGTGCTGGATGTGAGCTTCACGTGAGGGGAACAGGTGGCCCCCTGAGTTCACATCATGCTAGCAGGACTAGAGAGGAGACGCCAGCTCAGCCCTCAAAAGATCAGAACAAAAGCGGTCCAACGCAGATCTGTTTAGCATTTATTTTGACTACCTCTGGCCTCAATGCGGAGCAATACAGCTTTGAAGTCGTCTGAAATAAGAACATAAAAAGTTTATTGATCGATTGTACTTTTGTACTTGAGCCATGCTCGGCGTGAGTATTGTTAAAGTTGATTGATTGGCTACCGACAGTGAGGTAATATCATGTATTTAACATGCAGAGAACGCATGTTAACGTCAGTGTGGACGTCCAAACTCAAAAAACAAAAGTGCATCTGCAATGTTTAATGTTCGCTAGTGTGGACCTGTTTTCTTTATTAAATCCTAACTATTTGACCTCTCTACAAACCCTGCTCTGTGAGTAGAGCCATATGAGAGAGTAAACACATTTTAGTTTCTGTTTTCATCAAAGGACACTTTAATGTCGTATCACGTCAACTGCTGGGAAATATTGAAATAAAGTGTGTGTGTGTGTGTGTGTGTGTGTGTGTGTGTGTGTGTGTGTGTGTGTGTGTGTGTGTGTGTGTGTGTGTGTGTGTGTGTGTGTGTGTGTGTGTGTGTGTGTGTGTGTGTGTGTGTGTGTGTGTGGGCCTGTGTCCAATTGTAGGCACCAAGTCACGGTTGAACCAGACCACAGCAGGAGAAAGTGGCTGTGAGACAGATGTGTGTGTATGTTTGTTGGACATCATGTTTGCCTCACATCAGCGTTTGACCCCCGGTGGTTACTGGTGTGTTCCGCAGAAACCACATCCAGGGAGGGGGATGGAGAGACTGTACTAGAAGTCGCTGCTATAAGCAGCACGGATTGAACACGTTGCCTTGTCACAGTAAAGCGAATGCAGACCACCATTCAGGTGTAGCATTTTAAGAGCTCTCTATTGTCTCCGGAGCTTTCCATCCTAATGTACTGGTCTCTCGCGTTAATCCGCTGAACTTAAAGATAAGTTGACTAACCACATGAAAAAGACAACCTCGCTCTCGCTCTCTCCAACACGGCGAGAGAGAGAGAGAGGTTGTCTTTTTCATGTGTTCAATCAAGTTATTTATAGCATGCTGTCTTTACGCTAGGCCTAGCCTTATTGTGCGCGGCGATACTATAATGGTCCCCTTCTCTCCCTGCGCAACATCAAAAGTGTCTTTGAGAGGGCCCGTCCATTATGTTGAAGCTGCTCGCACTTCTGGTCTTTGTGCTCCACATCTGAGCAGGGCCCCGGGGCTTCAAGAGTGCTGGTTGCGTAAACGGGGTAAAGATAATAATAATACAGTACATGCATGTTATAATGACCAGACCCCCGCCGAGTTCAGACCAGCTGTCTGTTCTACCGAGATGTTGTGGATGCCCTCTCTTCATTCTTTCTTTCTCACTGTTATTCATTCTTTCCTACTTTTTTCCCTGTAAATGATTTTTTTTTTCCATTAAATTTGGAATGTCTTTTCAGTATGTAAAGGATTGAGCATCCATGTATTATATAGATATGAATACCTGTCTGGAATAGAGTCCTTAAAATAGTGTCTGTCTGTCTGTAGGCTACCTACAGACAGACAGAGAGACAGACTGACTCTGTCTGTCTGCCTGTCCCTTCACTGACCCCACCGTCTCCGCCTCCATACAACGTAGGTGCTTAGACAACCGGTCTTTACAACAGGCCCATTGTTGAGACTGGATCGTACCAAACGGCACCAGCACAGGGCCCGCCCCCTTTATAGATCAGCTTCTGGAGGGACGGACGGAGGGGGGCTGGGGGCTGGGGGCTGTCTGCATTCCTGGACTCCGTGCTCCAGGTAGCGCTTGAGACCGCTCCAGATTCCTTGCATATTAGTGTCTGCCTCAGACCGTTGGACTTACTGGAAGCAATGGGGGGAAAGAGAAGAAAAAAGACTGGTGGTTGAAGCTGAGTGGGTGGGACCTTGGGGGGGGGGGGGGGGGGGGGGGGGCGTGGGGCTAGGGGTCGGGGGTCAGGCTGACGAGAGAGGGAGGGAGAAGGGCGGGTGGGGGGGGTGGGGGTGGGGGGGGAGAAGGGGGAGCCCACCCCTTTCAAGTTGGTTCCGTAACCCTGTCGCTCACTGGCTCTGACCAAGGCGCTGCTCTGTGAATGTACATAATAATGGCCGCCCTTGGGTCTACCCAGGTCTGGTGAATGGTTAACACGGATTGGGTTTGGTGGTCCCACAAAGCGCAGTGTTCAAATACTCCTCTCTGCTCTTCCTAGTGCCCCGTAGCTCCAGTACGCACAACGCAAAACGAGAGCTGCAAGCTGAGCGCTGGGAAGCTGGAGGACGGTTAAGCAGGGGGAGGAAAAAGGATCAATTCCGGGCGAGTTTTGTGGTGAAGAAGTATTTCTTGATGAGTGATTGGCAAAGCCTCCGCAGATACTGTCTCCGCAGCATAAATGCCTTCGGAAATGTCTCCTCCCATGTAAAAACGCTGCATTTGTAATAAAACTTGAACCACTGTTTAGTGTGTGCGTGCGTGTGTAAATGGCTCCCATGCGCGGTTGCCAAGCGCAGCAGAATATTACAGTAGTGATCAGTCATGTGAAGGGTTCGAGGACGAAGGGGTTTGAAGAAGAGCGAGGCGAGGAAGAGGGACGGCGGGCACCATGGTCGACGGGTCGTGTCCGTCTTGCGGTCTGGCCCCCGGGCGTGTTGCTGATGCAGAGGTCTGCGCTCCACACAGCTCTCTGGGAAAACTGTGTGTGGTGTGGAGGAGCGGAAGGCCGCGCGCACAGAGCCGGTCCAAGTGTAGAGACCTGAACCGCCAGACACAGACGGGCCCCGGATCAGTTGCAGACAGAGCCGGTCGTGTGTAGACCTGGACAGCCAGATACAGACGGGCCCCGGATCAGTTGCAGACAGAGCCGGTCCAAGTGTAGAGACCTGAACCGCCAGACACAGACGGGCCCCGGATCAGTTGCAGACAGAGCCGGTCCAAGTGTAGAGACCTGAACCGCCAGACACAGACGGGCCCCGGATCAGTTGCAGACAGAGCCGGTCGTGTGTAGACCTGGACAGCCAGATACAGACGGGCCCCGGATCAGTTGCTGAAGTGAGGTTGTTTTTTTTGTTCTTTGCAGTTCATCCAAGGAAAACTCGAGGTGTGAAAGGCCAGTTTCAGATTCCTGCATTCCCATCGGCAGCTGATGGATAAACAATCTGGCTCCTACATAAAACTGCACAACAGACACAATAGTTCCGCTCTTCCCATTGGTCAGTTGTCTTCCTTTTGTGTAGCTCTTCCGGCCGATTCGAATGCACCTGTGTATACTGGGGCAGCGTTACCCAGACTGTAAACACAGAACTCTTACGGTTTAAAGAAGCTCTGCGTCACTAACCACAAATTCACCAGACAGTGTGTGTGTGTGTGTGTGTGGGCTTGTCTGTAAAATTACCCTGGTGTGTGTGAGCACAATGGCGCCCGCAGTTAAAGTGTGATGGAGCTGGCTGGTGTCTGAGTTAGTTGGGGTGTGCATGTCGGATGGGAACTGCTTTCCTTTGTCCCCCCCCCATGACTGGAAGCCCCTCACACCCAGGGCCAGTAAATCAAGTGGACGAGGAAGGAGAAAACATGCGTAGAAGAGACACTAATGCGATCGGACTTCTTCAACAGGCGATCAAACATGAGGTGTATTTCCGCGTGCTTCGTAGTTATTACCTTTTTGGTGGGTTTCTGTGACTCATTTTTATTTTTTGTACGTTTTTATGGCCTTGGAACAACCGGTGAATGGCCTTCAAGCGTTGCCGTGGAGATGCAGGCCGCCGGTGGCGTTGTTTTATTGGGGTTAAGCAGCGTTGCCTAGTGGAGGATGCACCCGACTTGAGTTTCCTTTTCCCCCACTCGAGCATTCCAGCGCTAACACAACAGGGCTAACATTTTGCCGTCTTCCTCTGTTTTCTGTTCCTCTGCCACATGGATCAAAACCTTCTACCTCACAATCGTTAAGTCTCTTTCTCTTGCTCGCTCTCACTCTGATGTCAAACCCCTACCCCCCCCCCCCCCCCCCCCCCCCCCCCCATCCCCCGCTGTGTGGAGGCGGGACGCCGGTCGGCCTGTGTTTTAATTAAACTCACAACGTCTGTTGTTTTAGCCTGTGTGTGTGCTTTTTTGTGGTCTTTGGGTCTCTGCCTCATTTTATGTTTTACAACCCCACTTAAAACGGTGGATCGGACCTTCCTCCCTCCTCTCCCTCCTCACCCCCATTACATTGAAGTCTTTCTTTTTCCCAGACATTCTGTGAGGGATTATTTTTTTTTTTTTCTTCCAAACCTGGGACTCTCCCACCACGAGCAGACAGGGTTGCTTGTGTTTTTTCTTTTAGTTTTCAGCAGCATTGTTTTTCGGTGGTTTTACAGACCGGAGTCAGACGGCCTAGAGCCTCTGTTGACCTCCTGTCCCCGACTGGTTTCACCAAAGTGCTTTTGCTCGCAAGGCTGAAGCCTCTTGATTTACCTTTTTATAGAGGGATAATGACAAGGTTGAAGGAAAACCATTTCAAGTGAGTCAGAGGTCGAAGTAAACAAACATGACCCAAACATGGAAGCCTTGCAGGGGAATATTTTCTTCCAGAAGATAAGTTTATAATATTGGGAAAATTATAACCTGATTATTTTCCACACTTGGGACTAATTAAAGATTTGATGGCAAGTGCGCATTTACGGTTGAGTCACATCAAATTCTGATTTGGAGGAATTTAACTGAGAATAGTTACGGAAATAACCGACCTATACTTGGACCCTTTGGGGTAATTGCACGTTGGAAAGGCCCAATATAGCCAAATATAGTCATCTGGGGACACGTCCACTACACCCAGACCACACCGTGATGCCAAACCTGCACATGGAGAGAAACGAGACCCAAATACTTCCGTTCTATCCGTGTGTGTGTGTGTGTGTGTGTGTGTGTGTGTGTGTGTGTGTGTGTGTGTGTGTGTGTGTGTGTGTGTGTGTGTGTGTGTGTGTGTGTGTGTGTGTGTGTGTGTGTGTGTGTGTGTGTGTGTGATGTTTCTTTGGAAGAGACCCTCACCACTGGCATGTTGTGGTCGATGGCGTGGGGGAAAAAACAGTGAAGACATCCCAGCTCACGATCAACACTAAACCAACTGAAATTTGTTCCCGCCCGACCAAATATTTAGGCTATTCTATTTATTTTCCCTTTCTTTATTTTTTTTACATCCACATAAAGTACGGTTCCAGTGCCAAACTCTGGCGTCTGATTATTTATTTTGTGTGGTTCCCAGGGATTTGAAGATGATGCTACGAAATCCAAGCTCATGTCCTTTGCTTAGCTAGCACAAGCTATTATCTGAAGCTACGAAAGGCTAGGCAAGTGTATTTTGCTTAAGCTAGCACAAAAAATGTCTGCAGTGACGTGAGGACAACCTCTCCGCAACTCCCGATTCCGTAGCCCCGCCCCCTTTATGCTCTAATTGGTCTGTTGAATACCACATGATACGCTGTGTAACAGTTTGGCTTTCTCAACCGATTTCGCTTTTCGGTTTCCAGCTTGTTTTAATTCCCATCAAGCAAACTACTGTCAACAGTGTTGTGGATTGGGGGGGGGGGGGGGGGTGCAGAAACATATTTCAATATGTCCTTTGTAATATAGTAATATACGACACATCCAACCCCATTAAACCCCACTCGCCCTGGAGGAATGTTCTCCAGTTTATTTGCTGGTACGAAGAGAAGAGACAACGCAGAGACTGGCTGGGAGACATGATGCGAGACATGATGCGAGATGGGGGGAGGCTGGATACCAAATCCATGAGAGGCAGGGGGTGAGTCCGGGGTTAGGGAGGAGAGGTTGCGGTCGTGGGGGGCGTTATTAGGGTGGAGCTGGGTGATCGCTCAGGGAACAGGGCCCTGCAGAAGGAGGAGGCGTCTGCTCCTCCCTAATTACATCCCTGCTGCGGGACGGGGCCGGACACGCCGTGGGTGCGTGTGAGTGTGCTTTTGTGTTTTTAATAATTCATAAGCGTATGCTGAGGCCCAAAACGGAGACTTTCACACACTCGACGCTGATTCCCATGACGCAAGTGCCAGCTTGTGTGCAATGACGAGTCTGCTCGGACACACCTCTGGGTTCACTAAATTTATCAAAGCACAGATAATCTGTGTGGTTACCCGAGGTGGTACATGTCACGCCAAATGCATTCGTTAACCGATTTTAAAGTGGCAATCTCAAAGATCCTTCGAGATAAGCGGTATTTGTTCCCAGAGATACAGTAACGAGACCCAGTTTGGTAGCGTTCATAATCCTGCCACTGCAAGGGCTTTCATCAGCGGGCCTAAGGCTCAATCCCCATTGTGATGCCTGATTCTGCGATGGATAGTGACTTAACAGACATTTATTTACATTAAATCTTGGCACTTTAAAAGACAAGATTTAAAAAAAATAATAATAATTATTTTCTCTCGTTTAACGGTGTTATATTTCAAAGAAAAACTGAACTCTGAGCTCCCAAAGGTCTCTTTCTATACACTTTGGAGCAGTTTGTTGGAGTTGCCATCCGAAACGTACGGCCTCTGGCTACCAAGGGTTATTTTGAGCATCCATAATTACTGAGAAGAAGGGACTGACTGGGCTGGCTTTTAGCAGCATGTATCCACCGCTGGCGTGGCTACAACACAGGGGCTGTACAAAGAGCACAGGGCCCATGCTTAAGGTGGACGGGGAAAGCAATGTTGTGTTTGCTTTGCAACCATGTCGGTTTCTATTTCTTTTTTCTTTTTCGGTTGCTGTTTACGGCAATCATGCTAATCCCTGACTTCATGTGCCAGTCGCGGCGGGTGTGTAATACTGTAATACCCACCAAACAATGTTTATAGCTTCACACGGGTTCTTTGTTTGGGTGTAGTTAGCATAATCTACACCTTTTTGCCTGGAGGGGAACCCACTGTGCTGTTTGGAGTGCAAACCACATCTACGTGACGGATATCATGCAACACGCGGGAATGCTGATTACCCCATCCATCACCTGAAACCATTCCTATCAGTCTAGAGTTTGTCCTAGTCCACTAGTGGTCTCCTGGTGTTTATCTCCCTCGGACCACATGAAGGATTCTATGACCGTTGAGACAAAACTCAACCCCAATCCGTCATCAGTTGTCACACTTGCACACTCAGACCTACAGATTGATGGACGTGCTGCCTGTTAACTCTTGGTCTTGTTTTCATTATAAAGCCAATAAATCTGTCGTCTATCGGTGTGAACATTCTATTAATCGCTTTGGCCACCAAAGCTGTCCTCCACGTTGCATTTGAACCGGGATTGGACCAGGTGTTTATCAGGTGTATTTATTTTTCAAGACATGCGCTTTGTAATAGATAAGTTAACTCCAACAACTGATTTGGAGGTTGTTTCTCCCTCAATGGTGTGTGTGTGTGTGTGTGTGTGTGTGTGTGTGTGTGTGTGTGTGTGTGTGTGTGTGTGTGTGTGTGTGTGTGTGTGTGTGTGTGTGTGTGTGTGTGTGTGTGTGTGTGTGTGTGTGACTGCCTGGGTTTGGTGCATGTGCGTGCTTCCAACATCATCTCGCCATGGTGCCCTAAAGCTCAGAGCTGAGCCTCACATAAAGTACATATCTACATCTATATTTAGGTCACATGGCTCAAACAATGAGACAAGCTGTCATCCCCTTCCCCCCCCATCCCCCCCAGCCCCTTTGGACGATTGTGTTAAAGCCATAACTGGTGCCGACAGCCTCCTCCTCATTGGCTACACTGGGGCCGGCCAGCGGTGGTTCCTATTGGCCGTGAGGGTCGGCGGTCACCAGAGCAGTGGTCTGAGAAAGTTCTGGAACTCTACTTTGCTTCTTCGATACCCGTTTGGGAAGCTTTCTCCTTGACTTTGTGCAAAAAGAGGTCGTGAGTTTCTGCTGTAAGAAATATTGCTAATCGAGACTCTCCTTCATTCCCACCCATCCCAGGACAATTAATATTCCCTCTGCCCTGCAGGAAATTTTTCTGCCATAACCCCATGACCGATGTCCATAACAACACGCTGTTTTTCCATCAGGATGACAGCGAGGAGTCGAGGACTGTACGTTTTTCTGCTCTTTCGGCCTCACCCGGTCAGCCTGTGTTCCCCGACGGAGGAAGTGCAGAGGATGAGCCTTAATAACACCGGCTTCCTTGAGATAACAACTCCTCTGCGTGTCATGGCCGGCCGTGTCCGTTGCCGTCCCACGCGGCAGTCTGCCGCCGCTCTCTCCGATGGCCCGTCTGCCCGTTAATGCCACTTTGATTAACGTCTACCTCGGCCGCCCCGTGTAGGCTGGACTGGGCTGGCTTGAGTTTTTTTCGGAGAAGTCCTCGCGACGCAGGTTGAATGACAAACGTACTGTTGTTCAAAACCCCTTCGCAGCCGACCGGCGGTTTGAGACTTCTCATTTTTTCATAGACAAACTTTTGTTATTAGTTTGGTGTCGTTAGTGGAGGAGATTTATGCATTTTTTTCTTTTTCAAAGGTATTGACGTTAGTCTCTTAACCTTTTTGTCAACTCATGACTCACTCGCACTCCATTACTGAGCGGGAGAGAGATGCTTATTGAAAACTCTCTCTCTCAGTTTAGTCAAACACACACACACAGACACTCACAAACACGTGCACACACACACGCACACAGCAACACACACGGTGAGAAGATCACCTCCCTGCAGACTCCGTGCCTCCCCTCTCCAAACATGTGGGCCGCGGGACAGCCTGTGAGTCTGGCCGACTCAGCAATTCAGATGGAGAGGGAGGGAGGGAGGGGGGGAGGGGGAGGAAGGAAGACATGGAGGAGGGAGGGAAACGGGAGACGGGGGAAGTGGGGAAGAGGCTCTGACTGACTCCCTTTTTAGACAGTTGTGTGTGTGTGTGTGTGTGTGTGTGTGTGTGCGTGTGTTTCTTGATTTTCCTGACTCCATTAATGGTTTGCCCCGTATCTATTCAAATGACGCTCGCATTCGCACACTCTCACAGGAAGGTGCGCGGCGGGGAGACGTGCAGGCATGTCTGAGCCTGCGTGTCTGAGTTACCCGACTGCAACGGGAACACTGGAAATCAATTGTCACACGATTGGAGGGATCTTTATTAGCCATTACTACTATCGCGTTACCATTACCGTCACTCAGCAGTTCCATTGTGTTTGTCCTTCTTCAATGTCTCATTGAATATACGTCGCTACGTCGTCTATTTTTAAAGGCGGTGATACCTAAATTCTTAGTTTGGATTACAAACTATTACTAGGACGGCTCAATGTGTATTATTCTAGCATAGAGCTGCTAGCACTAGATGATGACGTTTCTAGCTGCTGTTGCTAGTACATTTTTCTGACGCGCACTCTTGGGCTGAACTGTGTGTGTGTGTGTGTGTGTGTGTGTGTGTGTGTGTGTGTGTGTGTGTGTGTGTGTGTGTGTGTGTGTGTGTGTGTGTGTGTGTGTGTGTGTGTGTGTGTGTGTGTGTGTGTGTGTGTGTGTGTGTGCGCCCCGGGGCACTTTCATGTGGTGCGGTTGTCCCTGCGTCAAGTTTCTTTTTTTGTTATGTTTCGACGGTAAAGTGAATGTTTTGGATTTCGTCACATTCGGTTATTGGTTGTTTATCAAAATGTTCTCCTCTCCTTCCCGGCATTGACTAAGTACTTTTTATCTCTGTCGCTGACAAGATGGCGGCAAGTCTGGTTAGTGTATCGAGACGCTGCCCGGGGCTTAAAGTTGTATCTTCACAGATACAAAAGATGGTGGAAAGGTCAAAGTGTGTCGAATCTACTCTTTGATACGTGTGTGTGTGTGTGTGTGTGTGTGTGTGTGTGTGTGTGTGTGTGTGTGTGTGTGTGTGTGTGTGTGTGTGTGTGTGTGTGTGTGTGTGTGTGTGTGTGTGTGTGTGTGTGTGACGGCCTGTGTAGGAGCAGGGGGGTGGAGGTGGTTTTTAGCTAATCCTTCCAGGCAGTCTGGTGTGTCTCACCTCCGTCCAGGGGCAGATTAAGAGGCCCGGGGGGGGGGGGGGGGGCCTGGCTCCGATCACTGCCAGCCTCCTGGAGAGGGCGGGGCAAACGTAGGCAGCCCCCCGCCCTCTCCCAACACAGGACGGACAGACCTATTACAGTTGACAGAAATATGGACGGCTCATGTGATCAATGGTCCTCCTGTCTTGACCCTAGAGCAAGGCATTAACGCTGCCCGGGGTAGAGGTTTTGATTCCCTACCGGAATCAAACCCACCGGACCCCGTGTGGGTTAACACATGTAATAAACGTGCCCACTTGCGGTGTTCTAAGCTGCTTCCGATAAAAGCGTCCATTAAACATGACGTATTTATATTCTTTTAATATTCCATCATGGTTGGGTCTTTTGGTCCCAGCGATGTTTATCACTGGGAGAATTGGGCAGGCGTTTACAGTTGTTTGACGGGTTTCCCATAATGCAGTTGTTGGGGGGGGGGGGGGGGGACTACTTCCCGCACAGGACTGTACTTCCCGCACTGTCCAGTGCGGGAAGTAAGGGGAGGTAATCCACACGTGTGTGTGTGTGTGTGTGTGTGTGTGTGATCGTAGTGACAGAAGCACTCTGTACGTGCCGGCCTGTTACTGTTAGTTCTCATTCCCCAGTCCTTTCTCGTGATTGGTTCCTGGGTTATGACTCCCACCTCGCACACGGCCACACCCAGAGATCCCATGAGCACGCACACACATCAAGGAGGTTCTAAAGAATCCACGTTTGTATTGAGACACTTTTGATATAATAAAAAAAGAAAGAGCTTCTCTGTATCATTTATCGAAAGATTTGCCTAGTTTGTAGGCTGCTGTATTCCATATAGTTAGTTATGCGCTGGCTCACACACACACTAGCCAGGTCAGACCATATTGCCAGAGTCCCCCCGGCCCAAGCCCCCACCCCCAGTCTTACAACTGGGACCTATACAGTACGTCTATAATGTATATAACGTGTCTTTTTGAACTTTGGTTCACTCAAACCCCCTGAATCGGAGCGCTGACCTCTCTCCTCCTCTCTCTGTCGAGTGGAGTTTATTTTGGATCTCCAAGAGGACAATTTTAGCGATGGCGTTTATTTTGAATCTGGACTCCCTGAAAGTAATGTATTGATTTTGGACCAGGGTTCAATCTCTGGTGTGTCGGCTGTAACACCATGCCTGCTGCACACAGACGGACAGAAACATAGAAAGACAGACGGCCTGTCGACCACATGGTAGTAAAAACCCTTCCCTGGATTCAAACCCCCAGCCCGAGCTGCTTGGAGCCAGGTGAGGGCAGGGTTGGCGGCAATCAATCATCGTTTTTATCGTTCTTTTTTTCTGAAAAAGTAAGGCCAGTGAGGGCACACACACACACACACACACACACACACACACACACACACACACACACACACACACAGCTCTCTCTCCCCTTAGTATTCCATGCTACAGAGACGTGAGGGGCACTAATGATGGGGTTGGGGGTTGCGGTTGGGTGGTGCGGTGGGCGTTGACACCTGCAGGTGGGGGTGGGGCCGAGGGTGGAGACTCTGTGCACTCACTCCCCCACCCTGCTGTGCACGCCCAGCTCTGCCTAACGCGTCCCAGATGTGCTGGCAGGCACCACAGCATCTATGGAACAGAGTGTGGGGAACAGATAACGTGTGTGGGTGTGTGTGTGTGTGTGTGTGTGTGTGTCACTCATCCCAGCCTGACCTGTTGAACTCCCGCTCCGCCGGCTAATCGACTCAGCGCGGGCACGGCGTTGTCGTACCGGGCCGTTCCCAACAATGACTCGTGTTTCTCCCGCCGTATGCATCACCCCCCGGTCCCAGCCCAAGCTCTTCAACTTCTTTGTGTTTTTTTTTTAAGCGAATCACACCCCCTCTCTCACGTGTCCGTACACGTCGCGCCCCGTGAGCGCGCTGTCGTCGCTGACTCGCTCGCCGTCGCAGCCCCGGCGGCGAGGAGACGACCCCCCCCCCTCCCCCCCCCCCTCCCCCTCCCCTCTCCCCCCGTCTGTTTTCCATCCCTCCAACTGTCAGCGGACGCGCCGGCCTGTATTCCGGCGCACTCCAACTTTCCATCCGAGCCTCAACCAGCCCTGACAAGAATGCTAAATATGTTTGCTTATTTTAAAGAAGACTTTTTCTTTTTTTTCCCCCTCTCTTCCCCAGCCTGGATTCTTTTATTTTTCTTCCCCCCGTCTCCGAGTTGATATTTGCTG